>NC_050444.1:27902026-28182026 GCF_903995425.1 Onychomys torridus | reverse complement strand
TTTCTATTTGTATCCCTTTTATTTCCTTCTCTGTTAAATTGATCTAGCTAAGACTTCAAGAACTATATTGCATTAGACATTGAGCAAATCAACATCTCTGACTGTTCCTGATCTCATTGAAAACACTTTTGAAGAACTCAAGAAACTAGACATCAAAATACTTAGCAGTATAATTAAAAAATGGGCTATAGAGCTAAACAGGGAATTCTCAACAAGAAGTTCAAATGGCTGAAAGACATTAAAGGAATTGCTCAGCATCCTTAGTCATCAGGGAAATGCAAATCAAAACAACACTGAGATACCATCTTACACCCATCAGAATGGCTAAGATCAAAAACACTGAAGACAGCTTATACTGGAGAGGATGTGGAGCAAGGGGGACACTCCTATACTGTTGGTAGGAAAGCAAACTGATACATTCACTTTGGAAATCAATATGGCAGCTTCTCAGAAAATTGGGACTCAATTTCCCTCAAGACCCGGCTATACCACTCTTGGACATATACCCAAGGAATGTTCAATCATACCACAAGGACATATGTTCAACTATGTTCATAGCAGCATTATTTGTAATAGCCAGAACCTGGAAACAACCTAAATGCCCTTCAACTGAAGAATGGATAAATAAAATGTGGTACATATACGCAATGGAGTACTACTCAGCAGAGAAAAACAATGACATCATGAGGTTTGCAGGCAAATGGATGGAACTAGAAAATATCCTGAGTGAGGTAACCCAGAATCATAAAGACAAACATGCTATGTACTCACTCATAAGTGGATAATAGATGTAAAGCAAAGGATAACCAGACTGTAACTCACAGCTCCAGGGAGGCTAGCTAGTAAAGAGGACCCTAGGGAAGACACAGGGATTGCCCGGTGACAGAGAAATGGATGAGATCTACATGAGCAAACTGGGGGTGAGGGGGGGTAATGGAGGGCAAAGGTCAGGGGAAAGAGAGCTTAGGGGAGCAGGAAGTCCTACCTAGATCAGGAACAGAGTAGGAGAACAAGGAAAGAGATGCCACAATAGATGACGACACCATGGGAACAGGAAGAATCAGAGTGCTAGAAAGGTCCCCAGGAATCCACAAAGATGACTCCACTGTAGACTACTGGCAATGGTCGAGAGAAAGCCCGTGCTGACCTACCCTGGTGATTGGATGGTCGAACACCCTAACTGTCATGATAGAACCCTCTTTCAGTGCCTGATGGAAGCAGATGCAGAGATCCATGGTCAAGCCCCAGGCAGAGCTCCAGGAGTCCAATCAACGAAAGAGAGGAGGGATTATATGAGCAAGAGATATCAAGACCATGATTGGAAAATGTACAAAGACAACTAGCCAAACTAGTGGAAACACGTGAACTGTGAACCAATAGCTGAGGAACCCCCATAGAACTGGACTAGGCCCTCTGGATAAGTGAAACAGTTGTTTAGCTTGAACTGTTTAGGGAGCCCCCAGGTAGTGAGACCGGGACCTGTCC
This sequence comes from Onychomys torridus, assembly GCF_903995425.1. Classification (NCBI taxonomy): domain Eukaryota; kingdom Metazoa; phylum Chordata; class Mammalia; order Rodentia; family Cricetidae; genus Onychomys; species Onychomys torridus. The sequence continues at coordinate 28,180,541 of NC_050444.1, read as the reverse complement.
TTAGTGCATGAGCCGGCTTTTTGGAACCTAATGCCTATGCTGAGACACTTTGCTCAGCCTTAGTGCAGAGAGGAGGAGATTGGAGCTGCCTCAACTGAATGTACCAGGCTCTACTGACTCCTCAGAGGAGATCTTGCCTTGGAGGAGGTGAGAATGAGGGGTGGGTTGAGGGGGAAGGCTGGGGGTGGGAGGAGGGAGAACAGGAGAATCCATGGTTGATATGTAAAATTAATAGAAAATCTCTTAATAAAAAGAAAAGAAAAAAAAAAGAAAACACTTTTGAGTCCTCCATTCAGTGTAGTGTTAACTATAGTCTTTACAAATATCTTCTTGATGAATGTTTATGTTATTTTTCATAGATTTTAATAGTCTCCCAAGATCTTTTTGTGACCAAAATTACATTCTTCCTCCCAGAAAGAGGATAATTATCAGGAAAACAAAGGGAGCCAATTTATGTGAGACCCAGGAATGTTGCCACTCCCTGCCCAAGACCTGGTATTGTTAAAATCATCATTCTGATCAATTGAGAGAGTTGCTTCATACTACATCTGACAAGAATGAGTGCACACACAATGCATTTCATAAAGAACAGAGAATTACTACAGAGAGCAGATGTTGAAGAGGCCCACCTATGACATTTGGTCTCACCTTGCCAGAATGAAATGTTTGGAGAGCCACTCTCTTGTCATTTTGGACTTCCTTGGGTCCTATACAGACTTATTTTCTATTTAAAAAATAGTTTTGAGAGGCAGAGAGACCTAAAATAGTTAGTTTGCTTACTGTTAGTGTTCACACTGGTAGTACAATCCAAGCTTCTCCAAACCCAATCTATTGTGACATTTTCAACAAAAGGTGTTCTCTTTTCTCCTTCTTCTAGGCAGGTAATGTTATACCAACAGAGTGGTGTGGCTGACACTTTTGGCCAGGTTTGGATATCATTGTCTACCATATCTTTATTTAATATAAGAGATGTGCTAAGAAGTAAGCTTTCTGTAGATCCTAATCTCATCCACAGGTGTTAATTATTTCTACATGTCTATATGTATCAACATCTTCTTAGTTTCACCTAAGCCATCTGAAAAAAAAAAATCCAACTAGAAAGCAACTCACTAAATTCCAGTGCTTGGGTGCATATTCCAAACTACAAAAATATGCAGTGTGTCTTTTCCAGTGTATTTAGGACCCTCACTTATTGGTAAATTCAACTTTCAAATGAACCTTATATTATTTACCATTGTGATCAAAACCTGATGCATGCTGAGCCACTTATTTAAATAGAAAATTCAGGGAATTAATAGAGGATAGATGGGTCAATTTTATGAGGCTGTTCTTGAATCAAATAGTAATTAAAATAATTGATTTTAAATTATTGGACTTCTTATTCAATACCCATATATGTTTAGAGGGCTAGTTCTATTCCATCTGCAATAGAATAAGGTGAATTTTAGAAGAAAGCCCACATTCATAAAGAAAACCAATTCAGTCATGACAGGTAAGCATCCATTTTTATATTGTAGTTGTGCCCCGAGGAAACCCCTCCTCGCCTAATATATACCTTCATTTAACACAGAGTTTTACCTATGTGAATGTGTACCTCACAGAGATGGCTGAGAACATGACTTGGCATTCTGATTCACGTCTTTTGTAACTGAAGTCCTCAAGGATCGGGACACAGTCTCCTTTCTTTCTGTTGTCTCCATGGTGACAAGAACCCTGCATCTCCTGTCTGAGACATGCTATTGACTGGATCTTATATCTGAGCTTTTCTCCTATGCACAAAGCTGAAGCTAATTAGCAGGAACCTGGAGGTGAACATTTTCTATAGAAAATTTCAGCAAATGTTTTGATTGATTTCTTAATACCTAAGCTATGTCAATAATTCTGCAACTATAATTAAGAGGCTTTGACTTTGTACCCTTTAAAAAAGACAAAAAAAAAAAAATCCTATGTGATGATTAGGAGAAGCAGCTATAAATGTGTTAAATAAGTATCAGCAGGTTCTAATTTAAAGATTATTATCCTATTCTCACTAAACTTCAATTTCTGGAAATTCTTTTTTGAGTTTAACTGACTCTAACTAAAAGCTCCCTAAGGGAAATGCAAATTGTATATTTGAAAATATTGGCTACTAAATAGGGAGGATTCCAACTGAGTAGAAAAGAAGAAAGTAACACTCTCCAGGGAAGTACTGGTGAGACAGTGCTGTGAGAGGGTGACAGACAGACACAGTGCCCAGAGGGGGCGATCTTGCCCCTGATGGGAAGAATGTCACAAAAGACTCATAAGTAATTTATATGAAAAGGTAATTAAAACATGCACACATTGTACACTTTCCCTTAGAAGCAACCATGCCTTCCCATGTGCCAGTGAATTCCAGATATAGATATTTTAACCTCCAAGCCAGGCTACAGAGCAGTTTCAAGAATTTCCCTACATGACTAACGCAGTCAGAAAAATCATTTCACAAAATGTATCAAAACATTGACCACAGTTACGTCATTTTCCTATCGTTTTCTCAAACAATGAAAACGTAGAGCTGTCTCAACAGTTCTACAAAACTAGCACACTGTCAATGATCCCCTTATGCTTACAGTCCTGTTTCTACTTGACATAGTATAATTTTCCCCAGGGTTCATTCATAAGGAGGAATGAGTCTGCAATACACCAGCAGCTGCCATGTATAATGTACCATAGGTATTTCCAAGTGTCATGTTTCAGTAAGGGCACAGGAAATGTGGCCTGTGACTAAGAACAAGACAGTCAAGCTTGAATACTTTCAGCTGCCATCTCACCTCGGCCCTTCAACTGATATCCAACGTTGGGTGCTTTCAGTTGTCTAGCTTTCTAACCTTACTTTGATGACTAAACTTATAGGGAGCATGTGATTTTCCTGTGGTCCTTTGCTGTGGTGATGGGATGTTTCTGGGGTCGGGTGATACAATTTGAGTTCCTGGCTGATGTCAATCTCTGTTTCTTGGTCATTATTTTTTGAAATTCCAGGAGCTAAGATATTATCTGAAAGGTCATACTATCTAGAACTGGCAAGCCCTCTCCCCTCATTAGTATGCTTGTCTGAGGGCCTCTCACTCAGTGCTCCTCATTTGAAACAGACCTGTGTACTTGCCGAAAAACTTTATCACCTTCAAGGTCTCCCATCATTCTGAGAGACTTCAGCACTCAGGGGGACACCATCAAACACTCTGGCCACACAGTTGCTCATCAGTTTTTATACACAATGGCATACTCCTTTGATCTTCTTTCTTTGTGTGTCTATGTTTTTTGCTTCTCTAGGTACTCTTCCTTTACCCATACCTACATACCCAAAACACTGTTTTCCTGTCATAAAACTTTTAACATCAGCTTTATTTTCTGAGTGACTTCTAGTATTCAACTTTCTCCCAAAATAGGAGGCACATATTGGCTATTATTTGAACAACTGAGTAGACACTCTTATCAAATAAATATGAATGTACCAATAGCCCTGGTGCAAATGGGTGCAGTGTTAGAATAAGCTGTCTTCCTCTATTGAACTGAGAACCCAGATCCTGCTGTGAATCTGGTCTTGAGATGCTGTGCTGCCAGCTGTCTTCAGATAATAGCCCAGCTTCCTATCACCACAAAAAAAAATTGCCTTGAAACCCAGGAATGGGGGCAGTGCAGTGGGTACAGAGGCTCAGACAGAATGAGAAAGAAATCTCTGATAATTCATTAACTACAGTAAAACTTTTACTGGAAACATAGAAGTAATCCTTCAAATGTGGCATTTTATTGCCAAGGAGATAAAAAGAAATATCATGGCACATGATATTGCTCTTCAGTCTCCCACTTGTTTTGATGTCAGAGAACTAGAACATACATCTTTCCCTTGACCAGCTGGTTTATAAGTAGCTACACATACAGGTTGACCTGAACCAGTCTGGAGTAGAAATGTAGCTCTTGAGTGCCTGAAGGCTTTCTTGCTGTATTAAACACACACTTTGGTTTGGATGCTCCCTAAATTCTCTATAATGTCCATTAACTTGGACAGTTGAGCTTATAGTCCTGTGCACAATTCTTAAGCATGAACCTTTTCCTTTATTTTAGGAAAAGATGTTATCCACTTATGTCACAAAATTGTTAAAGAATTAAAAACTGGATAAAGTCACTTCCAATACAAAGTATGTTACTTGACCAGCCTATTACTTCACGATTTGTTCTCATAAATTTGTTATAATCTTCAAATCACAATGAAGAAAACTCTGATGTCGCTATTCTATTGAGAATCCATAGAGAACTTTCTCAAGGAGAGTAAATATGTCTTATCTCCAAACTGCCATGACTTAGAGCATAGTAGTGCTCATAATTGTTTATAAACATCTGTATGAATGAATGATTAGGGCTTTGCCAATATGAGCTATAGTTAATTATTTCAATGAATATTTACGAAGCACTCACTATATGCCACTTATTATTCTAAGTGCTGGCAATTTATCAGTGAACAAGGCAGGTAGTAATCCCTGCCCCATGCAGTTTATAAATTTTGCATCATAGAAGAGGAAGATTCATCAGCCACAGTGGAATGCCAATCAAGTGCCCCTTCAAAGACTGCATATCACAAATACCTGCCAAAGGGGGAAAAAAGCCTTGCTGTATGCATGGGACAATGATTGAAACCAATAGAGATGAGAAATTCCAGCATATGAGAGCCTTCCCAGATGGCTAATCTTTGCTCTGGGGTTTTTCAGAGAGCACCTAGCCAATGCTTTCATAGAACTACGCTGTCATCAGAGGCTCTCTCTTCCTCTTACTGTCTCACTTCTGTTGTCTACAGAAATCAGCTCCGTGGTGTTATCTGAGGGCTCTCTCTACTGATTCTACATTTCACTTTAGCTATGTTACCCTCTTGCACTTTAAATCTCTTCTTGGGTTCTTCTTGCTAGAGGTATGGACTAGTTCAGATTTCCTCTGTTCAATCCTTCAAACAGAAAATGGGACGTATCTGATTGCCCATCCTATTCTCAACACTGTCTTGTCTCCAGGGTTTTAGGAAGCTCACAAAATGAAATAAAAACATGTTTCCAGTATGATCTAACTATTCTGCAGACATGTGCCAGAAAGTAAAACCATTAGAACCTCAGATAACAGTACTGGCACTGACTAAAGCCAGATCCACACATCTCTTCCAAATCCTGCATCTAATTAAGTCAGCCTTGTCTTAGAGATTTATTGCTTTGACACCATGACCATGGCAACTCTTATAAAGGGAAATATTTAACTGGGGCTGGCTTACATTTTCAGAGGCTTAGTTCATCATCATCATTGTTATCATGGCTGGAAACAAGGCACTGTACAGGGAGACATGGTACTAGAGAAGGAGCTGAGTATTCTACATTCAGATTGGCAATGAGTGAAGACTGATACGTACTTCCTCCAACAAAGCCACACCTTCTCCAGCAAGGCCACACCTCTTAATATTGCCACTCTCTGTGAATTCATGGGAGGCATTTTCTTTCAAAGAGCCACACCTCTGGTAGCTGGAAATCAGCTTTGGTGATAATTTTTCAACATATAATTTGGACAACAGTTCAAAACAGGATTGGTGATGGTGGTGGTGGTGGTAGTGGTGGTGATGGTGGTGGTTGGAGGTGGTAAGTGGTGGCAGTGGATGTGTGTGTGTGTGTGTGTGTGTGTGTATGTGTATGTGTGTGTGTGTGTGTGCGTGTGTTACCAGAGCATTTCTTTCTATACTACATTACTATCACAGACTTTGTATCTTTCTAACCAGAAGTCCCAAAATCAAAGGGAATAATTTCTTAAGGTGAAACAATGAAAATAACTAAATAACATTCCCAAGAATCTTGTTAAAAATAAAGACAATTTAAGCTTGGCATGGTGGTATATACCTGGAATCCTGCCATATCAAAGGCTGAGGCAGGAAGATCAGGAGTTCAAGATCAATCTCAGATTCTCTTCAATTAAAAAGCAGTCCGGGTTACATGAAACCCTGTCTCAAAAAAAAAAAAAAAAAAAAAAGAATGACAGAGAGAGACAGAGAGAGGAAGGAAGGAAGGAAGGAAGGAAGGAAGGAAGGAAGGAAGGAAGGAAGGAAGAAACAAAGAAACAAAGAAAGAAACAAAGAAAGAAAGATCAATTCTAAGTAAAAGCAATTTGATTTTTTTTCCCTTTACTTGTTCCCATATTAACACTTGAATTGTACATTCCCATGTTCCTTCTCCCTCACCGCCCTCATCGCCTCTAAAGCATCCTTCCACAATATCTTACAGGAAGAATCTTACTGTTATTTTAAACCTTTTATCTTGAGTTACTATTAAAACTCCATTGCACAGTTCTGAAAACATACTCTATGAATAAAAATTGTTTTTATTCATTCTTTGAAAATAAACACAGTCTATTTGTTTGTACATTGGCACAAAAATTGAAATATATAAACAACTTTGAAAAATAGTCAAAATACAATCCTGCTATCTGTGTGATTAAAGAAAATTAATTAGCTAACATTGTTGCTCATTCTTCAAATTTTATTTCTTATTATATCTATTTTTGCTGTTGTTATTGCTGTTATTTCCGGGTTGTACTTGATATAATCCTCTCCATAGTGCTTTTCTGCCAAGAACTGACTCTGCTGGTGCTACAACAAAGGATTTGCTCTTTTTCCTCCCATTTGTCTTCCCCCTTGTTTTTTTTTTTTTTTCATTTTATTTAATTCATGTGTGACAGTGTGGGGTTATGTATGTAGTATGTGCACATATGTGTCTACAGGTGCATGTGTCTGTCTACCCTGGTTGTCCTTTTCTGTCACTCTCCACCTGTTCCTTTGAGACAGGGTCTCTCACTGACTCTGGAGTGAGGCTGGAGGCCAGCGAGGCCCAGTGTCCTCCTTTCTGAAGCCTGCCACACATGGAGTTACAGGGGTAGATGGGTTATATGTTTGGCCAGGTTTGGCATTTTATGTGGGTTCTAGCATCCAAAATCAGATCTTCATACTTACGCAGTAAGCATTCTTACCCTGTGAGCCATCTCTCAAGCTCCCATTTCAGATTTTAAATGTCTGCTGTGTACCTTTATGGTGCCAGAGAAGGGAAAATACCAGTTTTCTCGTTTCTGTGTCCTAACAAAGTAATTAGAAAAATAGTAATAATGAAAAGTAATGTATGTATTTCACCATCTTTTGAAATGGTGAGTGTGAACCCATTATTTGCAAGATATCTGCAACATCCTCAGGAGAACAAAAGAACAAGTTTATTTTTAATGTCTTTGAGATGGACGTGGCATGGAGAGAACTATCATGTCACATGTGTTTTTTCAGAAGACAACTTTGTGGATCTGGTTCTCTCATTTTGCTTTACTTGGGTCCAAGGATTGAATTCGAGTCACCAAGCTCACAAGCCAAGTGCCTTTACCCACAGAGCCACCTTACAGACCGATAACTCGTCTCCTTATTTCTTCCCTCTTAGTGGTTTAAGAACTTAGAAACCTGCTTTGCATAAGTTCTTTGAAAAAATCTAGTGCTTTTGCATTTGAACATTTAGAATATTGAAACAAAAGGGAAGTAAATGAAGAGACAGTGTGTCCAGTGTGTTGTTCAGATGACGCTAGCCGCTTGTTCCTACACCCAGATCAGACCTCATGAGCTGTCACCATCCTGCCTGCTGAACAAAGAAAAGGCCTGAGACTCCTTCCTTCATATTAGAATTTTCTATGAGTTGAAATGTGTTCTTATAAATGCCTTAATTCTTTAAATGCACTGTGTGTGGGTTTTTTTTTAATATTGTGCAATTTGAAATCTTAATTAAATGATGAACTGGGGGCTGAAACAATTTCCAGTTTCTCCATGTTCTTAGAGATACTCATGTTCTCATTTCATTGATGTCATATAGATTTCCTCTTTGTGGCTGTTTTTTTTTTTTCTACTTCTATCTATAAAACTAATCTAGGTATACCAATCTTAATTAAAATAGAGTAGAAGTTTTAGAAATGCTTCATGCCCTCCAGCTATTTATGAAAACCTAAATAAATTCTAAAATATTAATATCAAGAGACAAAACAGTTTCCTCACCTCAAGTGCTACCAAAAAAATCTGATTAGTGAGGAATTTTAATAAATAAATAGTCTTTGCTTCAAACATAAGGAAAATTTTCTACTATGTGACTCTAGAGTTTGTAGTCACATAACAAAAGAACTCACAGATCAGTTTCACCAGTAGCTATCCTGTAGCAGAATGTCCAGTAAACTGAGTATTTAATAAGTTCCCTCTGTCCAGATGATGACCTCTCTTGTACAATAGGAAGAACGCAATGCTAAACATCTGTCCTGAGCCCCAAGGCTGACAAAACAGCAGAATTATAAGATGTCTGTGTACTGATCTGCAGCACTGGGGAGCACAGTGACTTCCACGGTGTGGTAGTTAATTTCAGTTAGTTTGATTAGTTTGATTGCATTAAGCAGCAAATGGACAGGGATGTGGATATAGATCAGTTGACAAGATGCTTGCATAGCATGCAGGAAGTCCTGGGTTCCATCGCCAGCACCTCAAAAATGAGATGTGTGTTACATGCCTATAATCGTGCACTCCAGAGATGGAGGCAGGAGGATTAGAAATTCAAAGGCACCCTCACCTTCATGGCACATTTAAGAACAGCTGAGAACACATGGAATAATCTATTTCAAAAAATAAAATAAAAAGGAACATGAGAACACTCATAAAGCACACTTTTGGGTATGTCTGTGTAGACATTCCAAAGAGGAGGAGGGAGGAGGTTGAATGTAGGTGTTGCCAACCCACAGGCTGGAGTTACAAACTGAATGAAAAAGAAAAAGGAGAAAGCCTGCTAACTGCCAGGACTCCATCTTGGCTTCCTAGTAAGCTGAGGTGTAAGTAGCCTCACACGCCTACTCCCCCGAACAACCTGCCAACCAGCCCCCCGCTTCCTATCGTGTGTTGCTTTCAAACTGCAACTAAAAGAAAGCTAGCCCACCCTTCAGTGGCTATTGTCTGATATTTGATCACAGCCACAGGTTAGTAATGAATATATGTGGCATACAGCTTTGCAGTTGAGCTTTAGGATGCTACGATGGGAGACTGGCCTGACCTACCCAGGGTGGTCCAGTGTGTGTGCACTAGTGTCTTTAAACCTGGAAGAGAAAGGCAGCTGACACACTGAGAGACTTGAAAAGGAAACACTGCTAATTTTGATAATAGAGGCAAAGACCATGTGTCAATGAGGCGGGGGGGGGGGGGGGTGCGTGGAGAATAGATATTTTTTTCCTTCAAAACCTTTCAGAAGGAACAGCCAACACTGTTGTCTTAGCCTGTGAAGCCCAATTCAGATCTCTGATTTGTAGAAATATAAGCCTACAGATTTGTGGGTTCTTAAATTGGCAGTACTGAGAACCCATTCATGAGACCTGTGAAAACCTCATGGTGACTTGCTACAGCAGCTACTGGAAACATATATTCTGTTATCTTTTCCATGGGAAGGAAAAGCAAAAGGCATTGACTCCATATAATCTTTATTTGAACATATAAACCTTAACCCATTAAAGTAGTCTGGATTATATGGAACAAAAAAAAATAAATTTGAAAAAAATCCTGGATTAAAAAATTTTAATTTTCTGAGATTATAATCTAATTACATCATTCCCCCTTCCACTTCCTCCCTCCAAACTCTCCTATAGCCATCTTTGCTCTCTTTCAGATCCATAGATCTTTCTTCAATAATAGTTGTTACATACATGAACAGAACAAGGACAACAAAAATACTGAATTTTTAAAAACTCTCCTCAAGATGTTGCTGTAGTAGTGAGCAACATCCCCTTTATTCACTGTTTTCAAAAAGTACATTCTTTTCATTGCCTCAAAAAAAGTTTTCATGGAAGTTGGAAACCAGTGCTTTGAAATTATCCCACTAATGGGAAGAATAAAATGTAAGCCAAGAGTTAAGTTTCCAAGGTTAAAACTGGCAGTACTTTTATCTGCTTTATTAAAGCATTGGCTCTGGCTGCCTTCCTCAGTGTGGGGGTGCTCTGTAACCCACACAGAAGGGTGCCCCATGTGGATTTCTAAATGCAGTGTGCTGTCATGAGCAAACACTATCAAAGAAGACCACTCCTTAGTCCACTGGAATCAGCAAACTTATGCTACTAATATGTGAAACATCACAATGCTCTGTGTGTGGAAAGCTAAATTGCTATGGTTTGACAATAATAAACTAAGCATGCTGCTCCAAACTAATGTCATGTGCTTAAGCATTAAAGGACAACATGCTCCTACATTCCTTTGAGTAAACTTTGGAGTGTATGCAAAACTCTCATAACTAACCATATCACTCAGCCAATATTATATCTCCCTGAAGATGCATGACAGAGGATACTCACTTATTCAAACCTGTATTTTCAACACATCTACTGAAATAAAAATAACTTTATTAGTACTTTTACTTGCTGACACAAACATGATTGAGAAGAAATAGTATAGTATTAGTTACTTTGCATTGCTGTGAACAAAATACCATACAGAGATGACTTTGGAAGGCAATATTTATTTTGGCTACAAGCTTTAAAAGAGTTTCAGGCCACCATAGGCAGACATGACAGAGCAGCTCATTCGTGGCTGTTGGGGACATAACTGAGGCTGTTTATTCCACCATAGCCCACCAGAAAGCATGACAGGAAACAACAACCAACTAAGAGTAGGCCCAGTGTCTTCTGAAATAGTGCTAGCAGCTGTGGAGTACACCATCAGAATATGAGTCCATGGGAGACATTCAGCTCCAAATCATCACATATAATTAAAATAACATCCACAGGGACTAGAAGCCACAAGTTCAGGCTATATATCAGGTTTAACCTTATATATAAAACACATCTTCCAATAACATATAATCTCTAGCCTCAATTTTTTTTCATTTGTTCCTTTCATGTGAAGTAATGTCAACATGGTTAGAACACCAACTCATGGATATTGCTCAGGTTGAAATTCCACCTCAGTCATTCACTTTATAATCATAGGCAAGTATTTCTGTGAATTTGGCCAATAATTTATCTCTGTTTCTCATCTCAATATGACATAGCAAGTAGATAAAGAAGTTGTTAAGATTGCTATAGCAGGAACCTTAGAAGGTCTTATTAATAAAATCAAACCTGAGTCTAGGTATTGGGGTGAATGCTGGGAGATCAGAGAAGCAAAACAAGCCACAGCTACCTCACCTCGGCAGTTCCTCAGCTGATCCTGTTTCCTCAGACTGGAAGCCCCTGTGTCCTCATCTGAATGAATCTCAGTTGAACTGTGCTGCTCAAAGCCTAAAAGCTTAACCAGCCAAATGCTTCTAGTTTCTGGTCTTCACACCTAATATATCTTTCTGGTTTTGCCATAATTCCCTGGGATTAAAGGCTCACTTCTTGGCATTAAAGGCATGTGACACCATGCCTGGCTGTTTTCAATGTGGCCTTGAACTCACAGAGATCCAGAGGGATTTCTGCCTCTGGAATGCTAGGATTAAAGGCGTGAGTGCCACCATTTTCTAGCCTCTGTATCTAGTGGCTGTCTGTTTTCTGACCCCAGATAAATTTATTAGGGTGCACAATATTTTGGGGAACACAATATCACCATAGATTGCATATGTCACCTGCTATAATAAGGCTATAGAAGAATAGCTGAGACCATGTGTGAAAAATGGAACACTAGATATCATTCAAATATCATTTTCTTGGATGACATGGTGTGCATATATTATGCATGCATTAAATATGTGGTACATTATATAAAACAGTCCTTCAATGTAAAAGCATACTTTATTACACTTCAAACACTATAATGTATATGATAATGGTATTTTATATCTAACATGGTGCTCATTCCCACAAAAAAATAATAAGTACTTACCACATGTAAGTGAAAAACTAAAAGGCATAGGGTATATGAGTTGTGCATGTATTGGCCAAGGATTTTCCATGTTCTTTTTTGATACCCATAAAAAGCAGAGTGTGGATGCTTTAATTTGCTTAGTAAATGCCTGTTAGTGTTGTAAATTGATGACTTACCAATATCCCTAGATTTTTACCCAGACCCCTCTTTCCCCCTTTCAGTCCAACTAAAGTTACTTGTGGTTAGGTGTTTTTTCCCAGGAAAGATTAACCTGTAGATGTAATTATCTTATTAAATAAGAAACACAGAGCCAAATGCAGAGTTTAAAGCCCAAGAGGTCAGAGCAGTAGCTAAGAGCTAAAACTAAAGCTGCCTTCTTACTCCTCGCTGCCTCTGCCATTGTTCCCTTGAGAAAGGGACCTACTATATCTGTCATTTTATTGACTTTCTGTTCTGCCTTTTCATTGGTTGTAAACACAACCACATGACCTCCTCATCACTGCCTGTCTATACAGACCTCCAGGTCTTCTGTGGTTGGTATTGAGATTAAAGGCGTGTGTCTCCATGCTGATGGTGTCCTTGAACACACAGAGTTCTGTCTGCCATGTGATTGGGATTAAGGGCATGTGCTACCACTGCCAGACTTCTGCTATGGCTTGCTATTAGCTCTGACCCCCAGGTAATTTTATTTATTAACATACAAATAAAATCACATTTCAGCACAAACATTAACCTACACTCTTTTGTCTTTATCTCTGACATACACATATATCTCACCATATTTGAAATGTTTTCTCTCTAAATACCCAGATCATTGTTGGTCCATCACCTCCAAGGCTCCTGCATTTCATCACTTTGCAATTTCAGTTCAATAGACCAGTAGCTACTTCCAAGCATCAGCATTCCTATCCAGCTCATCTCTTCTTCCATGACTCCTTCACAACACAGACATTGGGAGTCCAACAGTGGGAATGAATAAGGAATGTAGCCTTTGAGACAATGTGGGCAGGGCATCAGTGCAGCTTTCTCATGCATTTTTCAGTATTTGAGGTTTAAAAGCATCCTAGTAATATGAATTAGAAGCTGATTAGCAGATCTAGAGCCAAATATTGTTAGGTCACAGTCTATTGCTTGTGGTTCACCCCAATAATTTCCTCTGAAAATTCTTCAAGTAGTTATTGCATGCACATGACTTGGTCTGCCATTCCACAACATAATCTAACTTTTGCAACCTGCTGTACCTTCAGGGCATAGTACAGAGTCCATCCCACAGTGTGCAATGCTGTGAAACTGAATAATTAAACTGGACTAAGTCACAAAGTATTCATGTATTTGTTCAGCATTTATTAAAAACTGTGAAATGGTTACTGGAAGGGAAAAATGGGCCAGTGAGATACCGCAGCAAATAAAATGGCTTGTGTCCAAGGCTTTTTCCAATCTCCTTATACTATTTTATACTCCCTACAATCTGAATTCCACCCCAAGAACCCACATGATGGGAGAAAACAAACAACTCTTCCAAATTGTCTTCTGGAATGAGAGTGCACATGTGTGCATACACACAGACACATAAATAAATAACTGTAAAAAATGTTTTAAGATGAATAAGATTCCTTCCACAGGAAGGCTTACAATTAGTGTGGGAGAGAGATCCATAAACCAACAATTATATTAACAATAAGATAATGTTCTAATACATTTATAATGAATGAAATGTTGTGAAAGCATATGTGATATATGTTGCTTCACTAGCTCTTCTTGGGAGAGTGGGAGTTGAGAGATGACAATATATTAAAGGGATCTGAGCAGAGAGGAAGGGAAGAATAATGCCATAGGAGCACAAATAAAAATATTTAACTATTAATAACTACCAAGTATCACAGGATGTATCAATCTCTGTTCTAAGCCTTAATACATTTAATATCTATAAAATCCTACATGGTTGATACTCAGTGTTCATAATAACTTCCATAAATGAAAGCTGAAGCACTGGGCTGTGTATAATTGATCTAAATTAAAATTCACATAGGTAAAGGGAAGATTTGAATCCTAGTTGGCATGCTCAGTAACCACTGCACAACACTAAGTGAACATACCCAGCAAGTATCAGTGGTTATCTGTGCAGAAATGAATGAAGATTGTTCACAAGCACCTTTGTCAAAAGTTGAGGCTGGCACAGTAGGCCAAATGTCAAAATCCTTGGATGGGAAGCCAAAATGAGAACTCAACAAACTGGATGGTTGTTCAGAACCTGTGTATATAGGGGAAATGGTCACTGGGTATCAGTAAGTCATGAGGACAGTCTTGATGTTGAGAAAAGCACACTATGACAGTATCTCCACAGAAAAAGCTCCAAATGATTTATCACAGAAAGCTGACTAGCACTTGGGAGATGGTATCTGGGAATTTTCTCCAGCAGGAGTCATTGCCCCCTAACTGAATACTTTGTTTGTTTGTTTATTTGTTTGTTTGTTTTAACAGGGGGTGGTTTTTTGGCAATTGAAATAAGAGAACTTAAGACAAACTGCTCACATATGCTTTCTTGGCTACATTTTGACATTCATATACACCTGTGAAATTATCATCTCTTACTTGCTAGAGATCTTGCTCTGCACGGATTTGGGGACCTGGGATGGAGGTGTAGAGTCAGTTTCAAGAAGCAGTTGTGACCACCTGTTGTCATTCAAGCAAGTGGCCCCAGATAACTTGAGATGTCTTTACACAACTTTGCATGAGCAGTTTTACAACCAATTTTTATTTCTAAACTTTCTAAAAACAGTTACAATAATTACCAGTTTGTTTAAAAAAAAGTTTCTGGGCTATGCACTGCTTTGATAGAACTGCTTCTGATAGTTGATGGTACACATGGCTCCAGAACCAGAGCTGGCGGTAAACTGTACCACCACCACTTTGGGAAGCTGAAGTGGGTGGAGCCAGCAGCCATAGCAGCGTCTCAATCTACAAAGATGGATATTACACAAAGAATCTGGTTTATGTTGTCTTTGGGAATTTTAACTGCACAAAAAGATTTGATTGTAAAAGCTGTTGAGTTAAACAAATATGTAAATTTTAAAGGTACCTTGACTTCAAAATTTGGATATAAGGATATGTTGCTTTGGAAAAGAGTCTCTGCTTTTGTTTCTACAGAAAGCCAGAGGCTGTAGATTTGTTCCATATTAAGATACATCAGGTTTGAACAGCCAAGATCCCCTGAAAGGTCTCCAATGACACCATGGCCTAGATGATCCAACATCCACAATGCTTTCAAGGCAACTGGCTCAAAGGTTTTCCCTCATGGACTACACCATAATCTTAAATTTTTCTTCGTGTCCCCATAAGATACAGCCCCCCTCCAGCAGGAAGTAATAAGGAAAACTATGCCCAAATTCCCAAATATATCAAGCTGGCTTTAGAGATGTAATTGGCTCACTCCTTCTCTAAACCCAGGCATATTGCTAAAAAAAAAAAAAAAAAAAAAAGGTTAAGAGATTCTTGTGTTCCAAATCAGAAGAGCCCTCTGATGTGGGACAGAGAAAAACCATTATTTTATGTAAATCAGGTTGATTATAAATGTGAATCAACCTGAAGAAGAAAAGGGGATATGATATAGATATAATAGGATGAAAAGGTAGATTAATGAACTTACTTTTAAAGAAGAACAACTTGTTTAAAATGTTTTACATTGGTATAGATTTTAGTCTATTAATACAAACTTAAAGTTAATTTTGTTATACTGTATATGTATATATGTGTGTGTGTGTGTGTGTGTGTGTGTGTGTGTGTGTGTTCTCATTTGAGGTATTATGTTTACACAACTCATTTAGACTGTAATGGATAATTAAGAAATACAGATCAATTAGTCTTCTATGATAGTCAAACTTATAGTCATGTTAAGTTTTCCAGGTATACATAGATATTTTTCAGATAGAGAGGTAAACTTCAAACACTTCAAAGGTCTACAGAATATGGTATTTAAAATATTTTTAAAATTTAGACTTTCTGGACAGTGAGACATATCTGCTCCTGGCAACACCAATTTACTTCAGAAAGGAGGATGGGCACTGAAGACACTTCATATGAAGTTTATCTTCACCTTGGCAAAAATAGCCATTTGGGCAAGAAACTGTTCTTGCTTGGACTGCTTGATCAACTGGACATGCAGGACCACTGAACTTTGCTTGGCAAAATGGTCCTTCAGGGTCCTGCTTCGCAGAGGAAACTGCCAAACATTCTACAGGACACTGAGAGAAGTGACTGAGAGACTCTAGCCCTATAGGCTGAAGACAAATGCCCCAACTTTACAAAGGAATATTAGATGACTGTCCAGGCTGCCAGTTGTCTCTGCCTACCCTGCAAGACTCCCAAAAGATGCTTGCATCCTTCTCCCATTTCTCAGGTAATATTATATCCTTCTGAGGACTTTGATGTGGTTGAAGACTAGATAGTTATAATTTCCTCAGTTATGATAAATGATGAGTTATATATAAAACCTTAGACTCACAAATATAAGATAGATAAGATATCTTCTTTAATATTATAACTGTAATTCTTGCTTGATAATTGTTTTGTTATCCAAAATTTTACTATATAAAAGTTAAAACTTTGCTTTTTGAAAAAAAGAAAAGAGGAAGTGCTGTGGGATATTCTGTATTTCAAATGTGTTGCTCTGATTGGTTAAAATAAAGTGCTGATTGGCCAGTAGCCAGGCAGGAAGTATAGATGGGACAAAAAGAGAGGAGAAATCTTGGAAGTGGAAGGCGGAAGCAGAGAGACGCTGCCAGCCACCAGCATGAGAAGGATAGAGTAGGTGGGACAAGGACGGGGAGGATTCAGGGAAGTAAAGGCTGGGGGAGAGACACTGACAGCTGCTGCCATGACAAGAAAGATGTAAGGTACTGATAAGCCATGAGCCATGTGGCAAAGTATACATTAATACAAATGGGCTAAATATAAGAGTAAGAGCTAGACAATGGTAGGTCTGAGCTAATGACCAAGCAGTTTAAGTAATATAGGCGTCTGAGTAATTATTTTATATGTGGGTTGTGGGACCACAGGGGCTTGGTGGCACCTGGAGAGAAGATCTCCAACTACACTAACACACTGGAATTGGTCAGTGCCAATACTTGACACTGCATGGATGCCCAGGAACCAGAATCTCAATAGCCTAGAGACCAAGGGTAGAACCAAAGATGATTGGCCAAAAAAAGTCAACGAAATGGTTTTTAATGATATTCTGCTATATTTGTAGATCGGTGCCTAGACCAATGGTAATCAGGGTGGCTTTTTCTAGCAGCTGATGGGAGCAGATGCAGAGACTCAGAGCCAAACATCAGGCAGAGTTCAATGAACCCCACAGAAAATGGGGAGGAAGGATTTAGGAACCAGAGGAGACAAAGACACCAGGAGAAGGGCCCACAAAATCAAGTAAGCAGGGCTCATAGGGGCTCACAGAGACTGAAGTAGCAATCATGGAGTCTGCATGGGCCTGGCTAGGTTCTTTGCATATATGTTGTGGTTGATTAGCTTGGGGTTTTTGTGGGGCTCCTAACTGTGGGAGTGGGGAGTGTCTCTAACTCCTTGTCCTGCTCTTGGGACCTTTCCTCCTTTGCCTCATCCAGCCTTGATATGAGAGTTTGTGCCTAGTCTTATTGTGTCTTTTTATTCTATGTGTGGTTTCCATCCCTGGGAAGCCTGCTCTTTTCTGAAGGGAAAAGGAGGTACAGTGTATCTGGGGGCACCTGGAGGAAAAGGCAGGGACCTGTGAGGAATGGAGAGGGGAGAAACAGTGGTAGGGGTATATTGTGTGAGAGAATAAATTTAAAAAAGAAAAGTCTCAAAATTTCTTAATCTGACTTTAAAAAGCAGTAATTACAAATGTGGATTTTCCTGGGAAGGTTCTAAGAAATTATAGAATAAATAGATTTCCCTGTAAACTGAAACACCCTCTGCCTGCAAGCCTCATACAAACTAGTGCCCTGCTGATGTGCCTTCAGAACATCAGTACTTTTCAGTTGGTTTATATTCAGGATGCTTCCAAACTCTTGATATTTTACATAATACCTTTGGCTTCAGTGCTAGTACTAGTTCTAAAATATACATAAAATGGAAAAGTTCAACTGATGCTGAAGAATGTGAATATTATGTGGTGGTCCAGACCTTAATGCCCCCCTGCTTTTGTATTTCTTGTCCATTTTCATGAAAAACTAGCAAGAACTTTAGAAAATGAATTTTTTTGGACCAGAGTCACAGAAAGATCAGAAGGTTGTTTGTTTGTTTGTTTTCATCCCAGAAAGTCTTCTTTTTGTTGTGACAGGTTTTGACATTTTGTTGGCTGGTATCTCAAACCCTGAGTTTTGCAACTGACGAGCATGAAACTAGCTAGTCACAGTTCAGGCTCCATTCATGCTGTGCACAGTTCCAGTGCTTATTCAGTGACAACTCTAGAAGAAGTGAGGAAAATATAAGAAAAGAATTAAATCAAGAAGAGTCCCTTCTTTCAAATGAGTTACCCTGTTACTGAGATGTAGTTATTCTGGTGTTCATGCCATCTTTCTACTTTCTTTGGGTAATCTCTTATTTCTCAAAATTAAAAAATAAATCCAGAATCAATTTTCCATTATGTGGGAATCAGCAATGTTAAACATTCAGCACTTGTTGAGAATGGAAACAAACTTCTGATTGATCAACTAGGAAAGTGCTAATAAGTGGCCACATGGTTTGGTAGCTTCCATAAACAGGTTGTTTGGATTTTTGTGCATCATGGGGAAATCAGGATCATTGACCTCTGGGATTCTACAACAAAAACTTTGCCTGGGTTGACATCATTTGAAAGGCAGCACATCTCCAAGTCATCAGGGGAAATGTGTGCTACTCTGGCTCTGGAGGCATTCATTGATTTTGCAAATCATTGATGGAGCTGCTGTGAATGTTAACTGTACTTCATTAGAGTTGACAGGATGGCAGGCTTCCTATATTTTACATATTAGGGTGAAATAATTGTCTAAGGTTATGGCTAGTTCATCCAGTTCTGAGAGGTGCAGCCACACAGCTAGAAAGGGACACATGAGGCCTCAAGCCAGTGTGGGGGCAGGACATGCTCCATCTACAATGTAAATTCTGATAGATGTTTCTCCATGTGTGGGACATGCTCCATCTACATTTCTGATAGTTTTTTCTCCATGTGGACATTTTTTTAAATAAATTAAAGCCTCATAACTTGAAACAAAAAATGTGGGTATGATGTTAGGATGCTTCGGGCTCTTTATAATAAGAGCTTTAATAAGAAAACTGCAGAATACTTGTAAAATCAAAGCTATTCATCTAATTACATGGAGGAAAGAATACAAATTTAATGAGAAAAAGAAATAAAGGCTAATATTAAACATTACTTCCTGAAACTAGGTCAATTTTACTTGAGTGTGAGGATCCATGAACTTAAGTGGCAGATAAGGGATGGAACTTGGAAAAAAAATCACCCAAGTGAGGTAACTCAGGCCCAGAAAGACAAATTTAACATACCTTGGAATGTGCCAGTTGCACCCCTACATGCTTACCCAGGTACATGAAAATACTGCCCACTGTATCAGTCTGTTTTTTTTTTTACTGTAGTGAGATCCCAGAGTCAGGCCACTGTCTAAAGAGACAGTTTATTTGGGCTCCTGGTTCTGCACGGTGCTATGTGCTTTCCTGTAATGATTTTTGCTGTTGTTTATGGTTTTGGTTTTTGGTTTTTTGGTTTTGGGTTTTTATGAGACAGGGTTTCTCTGTGTTGCTTTGAGCCTTTCCTGGAACTCACTGGGTAACCCAGGCTGGCCTCGAACTCATAGAGATCTTCCTGGTTCTGCCTCCCAAGTGCTGGGATTAAAGGTGTGCACCACCACCTCCCAGCCTGTAACGCTTTCTTGAAGGTAGACTACTGATATAATGAGGTTCATTATCCAGTCATGGAAAGGTCCCTTCTTCTCATAATGCCAATAGAATATAATCCTAGGGGTTATACCCTGATGATCAAATCTACTCCTAATAACTTTAAAGCCCCACTTCTAAAGACCAGATTTTTCCTATATTCTTCACAACTATTAACATGTGACTCTGTGGATTAAACTCCTATGTGAGTTCAGGGCAGGAAACCACACATGTGTCATAGATGACTACAAAAGAATTATACAAAATATTAACACTGGTGTTATTTATAATATATCTTAAATGAAAAAAGCCTTTCTATCTCTATCAACCAGCAAGACATTGAATAGTCAAATTTTCATATGAAAATAACATAAAATAAAAATATTTTATCAGGAATAAAAAATAATTTGAAGAGTATTGTTATTAACTCTTCTTTAAAAGTCTGGTTGAATTATGTACTAAAACCAACTGGCCCTGGGCTTTTTAGGGGAGGGTCAGGAAATTTTGATTTTATTTCACTCAGGGATTACAGATTTGCTTAAATTGTCTATCTGACTTTGATTTAACTTTGGTAAGTGATATGTACCAAGAAAATTACCCATTTCTTTTAGGTTTTCCAATTAAGTGGCATCCTCAGAACTATTCCACCTCTTCAGTGCTAAGTAGACTAGGCACAGTAAGAAAAAGCACTCCATTATCTCCATAGGGATGAACAAGGCCAATTTCTGTGTGGCAAACACCACCAAAGTAGAGGAAGTCTACTTATAGCAACATATCATTTCAGCTAATATTTTGATGGCTACTTAGATTCCTTCATATTTTTCTCAAATTTCCTTCTCAAAAAAAAAATATAATGAGTTGCTGTGAAATAATCCTTCTGTATGCTGTAAACATGTATTACTCTCATCGATTAATAAAAATGCTGATTGGTCTATAGCAAGGCAGAATAAGGAAAATGCTATTGCTGCGGAAGGGCATGGAGAAAGAGGGAGACACCAGCCAGCTGCCAAGGAAGCAAGATGCTAGAGGACAGGTAAAGCCATGAGCAATGTGGCAATACATAAAGAGAAATGGGTTAATTTAAGTGTAAGAGCTAGTTAGTAATAAGCCTGAGTTACTGGCTGAGCATTTATATTCATATATAAGTCTTTACATGTTTATTTGGGACTGGGTATTCAGGACAGGAAAACCTCATTTACAATGAATAATGAATTATTGTGAAAATATTTATTTTATAAGTATCTAGGCAGAAGAAAGCAGTGTGTATTTCATAATAAGTAGAAAATAGAGATAAATATTGTTGCCAGGTGGCGGTGGCACATGCCTTTAATCCCAGCACTTGGGAAGCAGAGCCAGGCAGATCTCTGTCAGTCGAGGACAGTCTGGTATACAGAGAGAGATCCAGGACTGGCACCAAAACTACACAGAGAAACCCTATCTCAAAAAATTTGTCTTTATAAAAACAAAAGTTTTTATAAAACAACATCATAGGTGGATAATTTTAATAATTCAGAGAACAAAACATTTGAGGAAGATTCTTATCAATCTTTAAAAATCTTTCTGGTAGTATTTCTCAATGAGTCAGATATAATCCAAATTTCTTGACAACTGTCTCTACAGCTCTCCTAAATTCAGCTCTCGAAGATCTGCCAAAATGCTCCCAAATGCTAGGTGAATAGATTCCAACAAGTAATTTTTAAACATAAAATCTACTCAAAAAATACAGCTTTTTTTTAAAACACAAAATAAAAAATAGATTTTGTTTACTTGCATAGAGTTACATAAATTTATAGACTACATTCATAGAGATAATAAAGTATTATTATGAAGCATTGATAAGGATCATTTTATTATAATACAATATTTCAAAAAGAAGCTGTTTATTGTTATTGGTCATGTATGTACTATGGTGATAAGCATCCTTAAACATCTTTGAAGAGAAGATTTATCTCAACATGGTAGGAAAAGTGTGAACTCTAGAACCAAGCAAATACAGTGTCAAATTCCTCTACTCTTTTGAAATAGTATTGATTGGTCAGACTTCACATCATGTCACAGCATCCCTTCCATAAACTGCTTAAGAGGAGGGAAGACTACTGCAATTCCTGATGTCAAAGGTTTCAGTCCACTTTGGCTAGCTCCATTGTTTCTAGATCATGGCAGTGGGGACATGTGGTAGAAGTTTCTCACCTCTCAGTGGACAGGAAACAGGATAGGGAATTCTTGAACTGACTGGCTATGTTCATATGTCCCCTTTTATTCCACCTGGGCCCCAGTATATGAGACAGGAGCACCTACATGTGGGTGTATAGTTCTCTCTTTTTTAATTCTGTCTGGAAATACAAAAGTACACTTTACTAATTGCCTATGCACTTCTCAATTCAATAAAGTTACCAAAAGTAGCCATTACAGGTGTTTTACCTGTGATTAGATAGTTCAACTTTGTACAATCTATGGCTGCTCACATTTTAATTGGTCATGACATCCACTTTCTCAAGTTATGTGATACTTGACTGAGATATGTATTTTGAAACATGCAGCACAATTCCTGTATTTATGGTGACAGTTAAATGATTTATTTCTATTATCATTTTCTTATATACATATTAAAGCTCTAGGATGAATCTATATAGTAGCATTGTGAAAGAGATGTTTTAAATTTATAATTCTACTATGGCCTTAGAACCTTTAACTAACTTGGCTATAATACTAATTTCTGTTTATATTTCCACTGGACATAACTTCATTAATGGTTTTATAATCTGGATATCATTTTTATAAATTATTTGACATACCCATATTGATTTTTTGTAAACCTTCACAAAGAATAATCAGTATAAAACAAATATCCTGTTTAAATCTTAGCCTAAGAAATGTGCTCAAGGGTGTAACTGGAGACCTTTTCTCCAGCCCCTGCCAAGCCCTGTTAGACAGCCCACTTATAAAATAAATGCACAGACACTTATATTATTTAAATTGCTTGGCCATTAGCTCAGGCCTACCATTGTCTAGCTCTGACTCTTATACTTAGCCCATTTCTATTAATCTATACTTTGCCATGTGGCTTGTGGCTTACTGGTACCTTGCATCTTCCTTGTCATTGCAGCAGCTGGCAGTGTCTTTCAGCCTTCCTGTTCCCAGAATTCTCTTCTCTCTTTGTCCCGCCTATATTTCCTGCCTGGCTACCAGCTAATCAGCATTTTATTTACACAGAGTAATATCCACAACACAAGGGATGAGATGTTGCTCACTTGGTGGAATGCACCTCACATGCATAAAGCCTCAGATTTGAGCCCCAACACTGTAAAACCAAGTGTGATAGCACATGCCTATAATCCTAACACTCAGGTGGAGGAGGTAGGGGAATTAGGAGTTCAGGCTCACCACATCTACATAGCCATATCAAGGCCAGTTTGGCATGTATGAAACCAACTTTAAAAAAACAGAGATCAAAACATAAAGAAATGTGCCTGAAACTATGAGACCTCTACTGTAAGATAATGTTTTTGTACACTGGTTTAATAAAACGCTGATTGGCCAATAGCCATTTAGGAAGTATAGGTGGGGCAAGCAGATGAGGAGAATTCTGGAAAGAGGAAAGCTAAGTCAGAAGTCACCAGCCAGACACAGAGAAAGCAAGATGTCAAGGCAAAACTGAAAAAAAGGTACCAAGCCACATGGCTAAACATAGATAAGAATTATAGGTTAATTTAAATGCAAGATTTAATCAGTAATAAGCCTGAGCTAATAGCCAAGCAGTTAAAAAGCCTCTGTGTGTTTATTTGGATCTGAGCGGCTGCAGGACCAGGTGGAACAGAGAAAACTTCCAACTACATTTGGCACCTAACATGGGGCTCTCAAATTTCCATAAGGCCTAAAAGTTTAAAAAGGGCTTCTAAATACTCAATAATGGATGCAAAAACAGCTTCCTACTTCCTGTCTCATGTCTGCCAAGATATAGAGACACCAAGGTACAGAGATGCCATGGCATGCAGACTTGACCTTACAGTATGGAAGGTTCACGGTATATGTATAGGCTTGAGTGCAGCATGGCAGATTCCTGCCACAGTACACAGAGTTTTCTCTAAGCCATGCAGTGCATTGTGTGGTGGATTTAGCTTTTGCTAGTACAGAGAAAAAATAGGAAAGAAAGAAAAGGTTTTTTTGGCTACACAATGCTGGAGGGAAGCATAGTCCCACTGCCTCCCAGAGTCAGCAAAGAGCATGGCATCCAGGGCTAGCTGTAAACATACCACCGCCATATTAGGAAGCTGAGATGGGTGGAATCAGCAGCCAAGGCTGCCACTTTTTGTGCTAGCCATACAGTTTAACAATTTAAAATCTCTCCTGGTCAGAGAAAGATGATAGATTCATAGTAAGACAGATTGAAATGAAATAAAACTCTAAACCATTTACAATATGTGTAAAAAATGTATGTAGGATTGGAAGAGAGAGAAAAAGGAATATATGCAGTTATATAAAGAAATAGATAGTTTTAAAAAATAAAATAAAGTCTTTATAGAGACAGTAGAGGTAATATAAAAAATAAGCCATGTAAAGATGAAAATTACAAAGAGAGTCTGGATTATATTGTCTTTGAGATTTTTAACTACAGAGAGACATTTGATTGTAAAAGCTGCTGTTGGGGATTTAGCTCAGTGGTAGAGTACTTGCCTAGCAAGCACAAGGCCCTGGGTTTGATCCTCAGTTCAAAAAAAAGAATTAAATCAAAATGTATATTTTAAAGGTATCAGGACTTCAAAGTTTATGTCTTAGGATATACTGCTTTGGAAAAGAGGTTCCACAGAAGATGAGAACCTGTAAATTTCTTCCAGGCTAATATGGTTTGACCAGCCAAGACTCCCTGAAAGATCTCCAATGATACCATGGCCCAGATCGTCCAACATCCAAAATCAACTGCAAGGTAACTGGCTCAGAGAATACAGCTTCACAAACTACTCTAGTCAAGACTTGACCATAATTCTTAATTTTCTCAGGATCCTCATCAGATTGACAGCACCCTTATCCAGCAGGAAGTAGTATGAGAAGCTACACCCAAGTTCCCAAAATGTTGTTTATAAATGTTTATTTTTATTTAAAGCAGGCTGATTATAAATGCAACCTCTTTCTAAAGGAGAAAAGGAGATAGTATAGATATTATTGGATGAAAGGGTAGATTAATGAACCTACATTTAAAGATCAACAATTTGTTAAAAATGTTTTATATTGCTGTGGATTTTAGGTCATTAATACAAATTTAAAGTTAATTATGTTATACTGTATGTATATTTATACTCTTGTTTAAGGTATTATATTTGTGCAGCTCATTTAAATTTTAATGGATAATTAAGAAATATAGATTAATAATTAGTCTTCTGTGGTAGTCAAAGTTATAGTCATATTAAGCTTTCTAGTCATACAGAGATATAATTCAATTAGGTAGATAATCTTCAAACACCTCAAAGATCTACAGAATATGGTGATTAAAATGTTTTAAAAACCTAGACTTTCCTGGACAATGAAACACATCTGCTCCTGGCATCACCACTTTACTTCAGAGAGGACGATGGGCATCAAAGATACTCCATATGGAATTTATCTTCTTCTTGGCAAAAATAGGCATTTGGGCAAGAAACTTGACTCCTTGACAAAACGTTGTATTGACTGGGCATGTAGGACCCACAGGAAGGTGACTTCTGAACTTTGCAAGGCAAGCTGGTCCTTCAGCTTCCTGCTTTGCAGAAGAAACTGCCAGACATTCTACAGGACACAGGAAGAAGTAATTGAGAGACTCTAGGCCTGTGGACAGAAGATGGATGCCCCAACATTGCAGAGGAACTTTGGGTGACTGTCCAGGCAGCCAGATGTCTCTGTCATTCTAGATTTTTAGAAGTTGCTTACAATGTTCTTCCTGTTTACTTAGGTAATATTATGTCCTTCTGAGGTCTTTGATGTAGTTGAAGACTAGATAGTTATAATTTTCCTTGGTTATAATAAAAGATAAATTATGTATGAAACTTTAGACCCACAAATATAGGATAGATAGAATATTTTCTTTAATCTTGCCAAATACAAATGGATTAGGTATTATAACTGTAATTCTTGCTTGATAACTGTTTTGTTATGTTTAATTTTACCATATTAAATTAAAACTTTCCTTTTTAATTAAACAGAAAAGGAGAAATGCTGTGGGATAATGTTTTCTACAATATTTTAATAAAATAATGATTGGCCAGTAATAGTAATCAGATAGGAAGTATAGGCAGGGGAAGCAGATGAGGAGAATTATGGGAAGAGGGAGGCTGAGTCAGGAGTCACCAGCCAGACACAGAGGAATCAAGATGTCAAGGCAGAACTGAAAAAAGGTGCCAAGCCATGTGGCTAAACATAGATAAGAATTTTGGATTAATTTAAATGCAAGAGCTAGTCAGTAACAAGCCTGAGCTAATGGCCAAGCAGTTATAATTAATATAAGCCTCTGTACACACTATTTGGATCTGAGTGGCTGCAGTACTGGGCAGGACACAGAAAACTTCCAACTTCAGTGCTCCTTCTGATTTCTATCAGTATTTTGACAAATGTGTCTTTACCTACTCCCCTCATATTTTCAATCATATTTTTGTATGTTTTAATTATTCACATCATGTAACTAAATTTTATTCTTTAATTCACATATGTGGTTCACTCCTAATGAATTTTATTTTACTTAGTAACATTTATATTTTTGGCTAACAAGAAATAAGTGAGAATGGTTTGGCTGGCTGTAGATGAGATGTATTATGTTTGTACAGCTCATTTAAAATTGTAATGGATAATTAAGAAATAAATTGATAATTAGTCATCTATGATAATCATATTTGTAGCCATGTTGGTTAAGTCTTCTAGGTATACATAGATATATTTCAGATAGATAGATAATCTTCAAATACTTCAAAGACCTACAGAATATGGCATTTAAAATGTTTTAAAAATTTAGACTTTCTGGACAGTGAGACATGTCTGCTCCTGGCAGCACTGATTTACTTCAAAGAGGAGGGTGGGCATTGAAGACACTCCATATAGAGTTTATCTTCGCCTTGGCAAAAATAGCTATTAGGGCAAGAAACTGTTCTTGCCTGGACTGCTTGATCGACTGGACATGCTGGACCCATAGAAAGGTGACCACTGAACTTTGCATGGCAAAATGGTCCTTCAGGTTCCTGCTTCACAGAAGAAACTGCCAGGCATTATACAGGACACAGAGAAAAGTGACTGAGAGACTCTAGGCCTGTGGGTGGAAGACAGATGCCCCAACTTTACAAAGGAATATTAGATGACTGTCCAGGCTGCCGGCTGTCTCTGTCTACTCTTGCAAGACTCCTGAAAATTGCTTACATCCTTCTTCCATTTCTCAGGTAGTATTATATCTTTCTGAGGTCTTTGATGTAGTTGAAGACTAGATAGTTATAATTTTTCTTAGTTATGATTAAAAGATAAATTAGATATGAAACCTTAGACTCACAAATATAGGATAGATAGGATAACATCTTTAATTTTGCCAAATACAAATAGACTAGATATTATAAATAGACTAGATATTATAACTATAATTCTTGCTTGATAATAGTTTTGTTATATGTAATTTTAATATGTGAATATTAAAACCTTCCTTTTTGAAAAAAAGAAAAGGGGAAGTGATGTGGGATGTGCTGTATGTTAAATGTGTTGCTCTGATTGGTTAATAAATAAAACACTGATTGGCCAGTAGCCAGGCAGGAAGTATAGGTGGGACAAAGAGAGAGGAGAAATCTTGGAAGTGGAAGGCAGAGGCAGACAGACACTGCCAGCCACCACCATGAGAAGATGTTAAGATACTGGTAAGCCACAAGCCATGTGGCAACTTATAGATTAATAGAAATGGGTTGATTTAAGATATAAGAACAGTTAGCAAGAAGCCTGCCATAGCCATACAGTTTATAAGTAATACAAGTCTCTGTGTGTTTACTTGGTTGGGTTTGAGCAGCTGCGGGACTGATGGGTGAGAGAGATTTGTCCTTACACTGAGCCAGGCAGGAAAACTCTAGCTACAGCTGGCACTACACACAAGGCAGAGAACTGTAGAGTCAGGCTACAAAACACTGTAGCTTACCACCGGAACTCCCCTCTTAAGACTGTGTCTCCAGTGCTAAGAGTGATGCAAAGAAGAAATCGGAGTAAGTCAGATATAAACAGGTTGAAGCTGATGCAGAAAATGAAGAGACAAAACCAAAAGATATCCAAGGAGATCAGGCTACATTTTATTTCAGAACTAAATCAGATTTTGTAAAATATTCTCACTTCATATTACTTTTCACATTTAACTTGAAACGTGATTAAATTTGTAAGTAATTCATTTTGATTTGTACATTATTATCTTCATGCAGTATATTTCTGATTCAAAAATTTTTTGAGGTAGATATAGTGGCACACATGTATAATCCCAGAAATCAGAGGCTGAAACAAGAGAATCATCAGTTTAAAAACAGTCTGGACAGCATAGCAAGATTCTGTCTCAAAAAGAAAGAAAATTTTCTTTTGTTTCATGCTGCTATTCTATTTTATTTGGGAGTTATACAAGCTAAATTTATTTTGCTATAAATTCTACAATAACTTGGATGGCATACATTTAAATTTTCAACTTTCTTATCCGAAGCATTCAATTATCTTTTATTACAAAATAAAGCAGTAATCAGTATTTTTGTGTGTAGTTACTTAAAGAGACTGTTTTATTTCTATAACTATCTGTTTACAGTTTCTCACTCTCCCTCACATTCCCAGCTTCTGTAATATAACTCAGCAAATAAAGGTTTGTATCTTTTTTAAAAAAAATCTTTCATTGTACAGATTTTTCCTAATATAATTTTACATATTTAGTTTTGACACAAAATTTCTTTGCTATTTAAGTAATTCTATTGGCTGGGAAGCTTACATATATATCAAAATCGCTTTAATATGTAATTCTTACAAAATTACTAATTTTCTATTTAGTTAATTTCTAAATTATAAGATTTTTTATTTCATTGTGATAATTAAGATTTTTTAAGAACATCTAGGACAATTTTTTATCTTATTGTGATAGTCATTTTCATCATAAAACCCTACAGTAGATTCTATGTAACCACATTGCTAAAAGTCTTGTAAATGGGGTATCTTAAACACATATATTTTGGACAAATTTATTATATTTCAACACCTCTTAAACAATCTTGCTTTACATTTCATTCACAAAAATCAATTTGGCTAGTTAAAGATAGTAGTAAATTTTGTAATATTCTTTCCTAGAAATTAGCCTTGTCTGGATGTCTGAAGTAAGTATAAGTTGGACTTATTTTGAATTTCCATTGATTTTTACACACTAATTACCTGATGAACACAGCTATATAAGAAACCTTTTCATGTATTTCTTTAGCTATGATATTTATTTTAAAAATGTGCTACTATTATTTATTATGGACTCTGCTCTTAAAATTTCTTTTATATATTTTTAACATTTGAATCATTTTCTTATTTATTCAATTTGTACACTTTTTGACTGAGTTTGGAAGATATATGCCAATAAATCTTCTATGTCATGAATTTGAATCTAATGCTTCTGATTTATTGTACCTAAAATATTATACATTCACAAACTTTGCTTGTATTCCCCTGTTCTTATGATCCAATACTACTTCTGTGATTATTTATTTTTATAATCTTTTGTTCAAATAAAAAATGCTGGGGGTTTTGTTTGCAGTAAATTCACTTGTGGGGCACAATCCTTTGGACACTAGACCAATGGCTCTTTTTGTTTATGTTATAGTCCCAATAGAGTCATTTGCTCTCTAACATTTCCCACTATTTCTACACATTGCTCTTCTCTTTAAAGGAATGCTTCTACTTGATCAAAGCATTGTTGTGTGGGTTGTCTCAGAGGGCGAAGATGTCTTGATTTTACCATAGCAGTTGTTCAACTATTGCACTGTGAGGTCAGAAAGGAAGAATTAGAGAGATGCTGTGAGATTATAAATTCAGACTACATTTAATGCTTCCTTTTGTTTTGTTTTAATCAAAGGTCAGAAAACAATTTATAAGCAAAACCTGGTGTAGTGTCTGTCTACCTCTGTGTTTGCTTTGTTTTTGTTTTCTCTGCCATACAGTCATGCATACTCATTCATATGTGTTGTCTAGGGCATGTATCAAGACATAATAACAGAAATGAGTACTTGCAACAGAAGTCTATGTCCATAAAAAACATTTATTATCGGGTCCTTTATAGCAAAAGTTTACTACACATATCTAAATTCCCTAGACCCAATGTAAGCAGGAGTTCTAAGGAAACCAGACTATCTTTCCACTTTTATTGTCAACCTTAAATAATGTGCCCTCTTCCAGTAAGATATCAGAATAATACAGAACAACAGAAAATATTAATCTATGCCTTGTCATCAAGGCATTCATGTTAGGGTTACCAGATAAAACCATAGATACTGAATTAAATTTGATTTTCGGTATAAGTAATTCTTTTTATATTTTTTTTTATTTTATAATTAACTTAGTTTCACATATCAGCCATGGATTCCCTCATCCTCCCTCCTGCCCCCAAGCCCTCCCCCCCAATCCAACCCCCATCCCCACCTCCTCCAAGGCAAGGACTCCTCTGGAGAGTCAGCCCAGCCTGGTAGCCTTAGCCCAGGCAGGTCCAGTACCCTCCTCCCTATGCCGAAGCTGAGCAAAGTGTCCCAGCATAGTCCCCAGGCTCCAAAAAGCCAGCCAATGCACCAAGGACAGATCCCGGCTCCACTGGAACTAGAAAAAATCATCCTGAGTGGAGTAACCCAGACTTAGAAAGACAAACATGGTATGTATTCACTCATAAGTGGATAATAGATGTAAAGCAAAGGATAACCGGACTACAACTCACAACTCCAGGGAGGCTAACTACTAAAGAGGACCCTAAGAAAGACACAGGGATCACCCAATGACAGAGAAATGGATGAAATCTGCATGAGCAAACTGGGGGTGGGGGAATAATGGAGGGCAAGGGTCAGGGGAAAGAGAGCTTAGGGGAGCCGGAGGTAGCAGCTGGATCAGGAGCAATGTGGGAGAATGGGGAGGGAGATACCATGACAAATGAAGACCCCAGTGGAATAGGACAAAGCAGAGTGCTAGAGAGGTCCCCAGAAATCCACAAAGATACCTCCACTGTAGACTACTGGCAATGGTTGAGAGATTACCTGAACTGACCTGCTCTGGTGTTTGTATGGCCAAACACCCTGGCTGTCATGATAGAACTCTCATCCAGTGTCTGATGGAAGTGGATGCACAGATCCACGTCCAAGCCCCAGGTGGAGCTCCTGGCATCCAATTGGCCAGAGAGAGGAGGGATTGTATGAGCGAGAGATATTGAGACCATGATTAGGAAAAGTAGTTCTTATATAATAGTTGTTTATCTGAAATTAAAATTTACTTACATTATGTAGTTTTCCTTGTTGGATTGATAAACCCTACTTCCAAAGTACAAAGTGTCATATGTACCTATTTATAGATCATACAAAACACTAGGTCTCATTTTAGTAAGAAAATGAAAACATCATTCATGGCGAAACATATGCAAGAGAGTCCTCAACATAAATTGTATTGAATGATGATGAAATGTATATTTTATAACATGAAATCAAAGTCAGAAGATGCTCTACCTTCATCCATTGTAGCTGTGCATTTCTATTCCTGTAGACCTGCCTTCCTCTCTGAGCTGCAGTGATCCTCAAGGTGTAGGAGTAGTTTCAGAATCTCAAAACATTATACCCAAAGCTGAAGCTTCCAGAGTTAGCAATGGTGGTGTGTCATAGTGTCCTTTATATAAGTCAGTCACCCTGGTCCAGAAGTAGTAGAGTTTCTGGGAATCCATTACATTTTCCTGCCTATGCTTGATCAAGGAATGAATAGGATGGTTGTTGTGCTCTAATTATATGGAGTAGAGAGCTGTGAAGAAAGTCATGAGGACTTGCAATGTTCACCTTCTTGTCAGATCAACATCTGCCCTTATGTCTAGAAACCTGGGCAGCTACATGGACATAGTCATATCCATTCTGAAAAGTCTTTTCTCTACCCAGATCTGAGTGTTAAGCCTCTGGTTCATTTGCAGTCCTTTCCATTAGGTGTGGATATGGCTCCCAAAGACCTATGGTCACCCTGAAATAACAAATAAAATAAAGTAAACAATAGTAGATCCCCCCACCTCAAAAAAGGAGGATGAGAAATTTAGCATGAATTATTATGCCAAATCATATGTATAGATATACTAATGTACATATGTAGATATAGTTAGTTGATCCCCCCACCTCAAAAAAGGAGGATGAGAAATTTAGCATGAATTATTATGCCAAATCATATGTATAGATATACTAATGTACATATGTAGATATAGTTAGTTAGGGCGATAAGGAAAAAAATTCCTCAGAAACAAGTGCATTTCTTGGTGCTACATTCTTGCTTCATTTCTCTGCCCTGTGCAAATAAAGCCTGTTCACTTCTCCAAATGCCATGCCTGACATGAATGGTATGCAGACAGGCCTTGTAGAAAAACAATTTGGCTGACCATTCTAAGTTGCTGAAGGATTTTACTACTGTATTTCTAGGGGAAGTATGCTTCTCCTAACAAACTACAATTAAAGGTCTTTAATTAGATGTGGTTTTTAAATATAAAAGTATACATTCCTAGTGATGCTCCTTTGACTTTCTCTTCCCTCTTGGTCATAAATCAGTCATTTCTGCCCTAAAGGCAATTACTTTCAGTGGGAGGCATCATATAACATCATTTTTCCCCAGAACTGGCTAGTTCCCAAGCAGAGAATGTCTAAGACCCTTGAATGAGTCCCTATATTGTGACCTAAGAAATTTCTGCCTCACTATTCTTACTTGGATTGACTTGAATTACACACAGAATTTGACCCTTCTAATCATCAGTGGATTTGATTAGAATTCAAAGACACAAATAGATATTCTTTAAAGCCATGTTTCTTTCCTATATAAACGGTTTAAAATAGGGATTTTTTTTTAAGATTTATTTATTCTTGTGTGTGTGTGTATGTGTGTGTGTGTATGTATGTATGCGCATGTGTGTGTATGTATGTATGCGCATGTGTGTGTGTTTGTGTGTGTATGCGCATGTGTGCATGCGTGTGTGTGTGTGTGTGTGTGTGTGTGTGTGTGTACATGTGAACTGCATGCAGCCAGGTGCCCATGGAGGGCAGAAGGGAGTGACATATTCCTGAAAACCAGAGCTACAGGCAGCTGTGGGTCGCCATGTAGCTGCTAGGAACTTGAGCCTAAGTCAACTTGAGCACTGCTAACTCCTGAGCCATCTCTCCAGTCCATTTATGGCTTTTTAAACTTTTCTCCTATCAATCTCTTTTCACATAATAAATGTCAATTAGCATATAAAATACAAGAACAAGTCAAACATTTAAGAATAATAAATCACAAAAATTCATTTTAAGATGATTTTTGTATACATATAATTTGATCATTTATTAAGAATGAAAGTAAATTTATATAGTTATAAGATGGATGCACATGTTTATTTTTAAATAAAGAATTAAATACTTGCAGGTATTTAATACTTCAGGATATAGAGCATCTTCAGAATTTTCAGAGTTGACTGACATTTACATTTTATGATCATCAATAAGGAGAACATTGCTTGTATAAATACATGTACAAAATAGCAGAAGTGTGTTTATAATTATTTCAAAACTCCTTGGAAGATCTGTACTAATCACAAGATATGATCTTATGAAAACATTTTTAATGAAACTCAATCCAGCAACACACACAGCAACTTTTAAATCAAATATTCTAATATAACACAATTCAAAGATATATGAATTTGATACTTAAAGTCTAAGCTTAGTAGGAATATTGAGTACTTGTTTTCTGTAATTAAATCATCATGTTTCTGTAAAAGAAGCCTTTGTAAGTACAGTAGAAACACTGAAATTCATAACATCAGAAATCTGAGCTGAGCTGTTTGAGCAGGCTTCATTGGCACTGCATGGCATGATGGTATGTCTGCTTGCTTTGAAAAGAAATTGCTAGATACAATATAGACAAACACTGTTAAAAACACCTCAGATTAATTATGTGTTTGATTTTGAATTATTGTTTTGCCATTGGGTACACAGAAACTTGTATGCCAAATTTCTTGTGACCCCCATGTTCAATGAATTGACCCCATGTGTGGTAATAAGCCACCTTCAGCTAAATCTTACTGCATTTCATTTAGGAATTTAGCAGGAGTACCAGGGAGTATCAACTCATCCTAACACCCCAGAGTTGCCCTATGGTTGAGTCACAATAGCAGCTGAATATGAATTGGTATAATTTCCAATGTAAAATAAACCAAAGTTTTAATGAATGTTTGCAGCTACTCACTGTGGTCACTCACTTCTTAGGCCTGAAGTAGCAGGGTTTGTAGGAGTAGGGAATTTTCAGTTCCAACCACCGTTCTTTGCATTCAGCAGATACAAGATTTAGAGCATGTTCTTTGTAGGACTCTTTATTACTTCAGCGTCTTCTCTACCACTTTCTGCAGTGGACTAAATTTTGTGTCCCACTTAAGTCAGTTAATATTGTTGAATTTCTAACTCCTAATTTGATGGCACTAAAAGGGGGATTTGATGACTAATTAGGCCATGATGTATAGCATTCAAGAATGTGGCTGGGGCTCGTATGAAGAACACTCACTTTTTTTCATTGTGGGAGAATACAATGAAAAACAGACTCTCTGCAACTTGGAAAAGAGCCCTCCCTCTCCATAATCAACTATGCTGTTAGGACCTTGTACACCCAGGCTCCAGTACTGTAAACAATAATCTTTCTATACAAACTAATCATGTATGATACTCAAGTTAGCAGCTTACACCACATAAGAAGATTTTAAGAAAGGTCAAACATCAAATAACATAAAGTGCTAGAACAAAGTGACTTAACTATGGAAATAGATCCCACATAGCCCTAAGCGCAGACAGGGCAGCATGGAGTTTGGGTACCCACAGCAGCTCCTCCTTCCTATCACACTCTCCACTACATAATCCATTAGCCGTAGAATTCCATGTACAGGTTCATTTCAATGACTCTAAGCATTTCTTCCAGAAACTACAGTGTCCTCCTAACCAAGCAAACAGCTTGCTTTCTGTTTCTTTAATAATGGCAAGCAAGATGCCCAGAAAATCTAGCAACCTTTCCTTTAATTACTGGTCAGAATTTGTCCCACCTCCACATCTAAATCTGTAACTTAGCCTGAAGGAGAATGGGAGAAGCAAGGTTCCTTGGGATGTCACATGACCATGTTCACGTAGTGCACCAAAGTGCTAGAAGGTGACTCATGATAAACTGTTCTTTATAACAAGACGGGACTGGCTGACATGTCCTCTTGTACCCTGTATTAGTAACCAGGATTATTAGCTTCTTAATGGACTTTGGAGCATGTTAATTTCCCACCACTTATTCACTGTAGAAAATCACATTTTTGCTTCTTATGACTTTCTGCCCTGACCTGCTAAATAGAATTTGGATGGAAGCAGGTGTTAGGGTCACTCATACTGCTAACAAGTCATTTTAATTTAAAAGGAAAACTTTTATTCAGAAGCATATTTTTAGTGGCAAGATAATGCAATGAAATACTTAAAGAATATTCACAAAATCTGTCTTTGGGAATTCAGAAAAAATAAAGAAATATTAAACTTCAGAAGTTATAATTTCCAGTGGTAAATAAAGAACACAGAGGGAGCCTTAGGGCATGTTCTATCTATAAAAGTAATTATGTTCTCAGGTAAACAATAACTTCCCTTCGAATTTACTCTGGAAATTTTCTAGTTGGCAGCTAACTTCCACAAGCCCTCTCATACTGCATATTGCTTAAGAATGACGTGTTCTTATTATGGCAGGGTCACTGGCCTCAAGTTGCAAAGCAAAAAGTTGGAGGGTACAGGTGCTTACAGAAAGATGGGTCCTAGCAAGTACTGAGTATTCTTTGATGAAGACTGGGAACTTCACATTCTATGAATCCACAGTCTCTTTTAACAAGAAGGCATAAAATGAATGGGGATATCACACAATATGTAGGGCAAACTTATCAGTATGTTCTCTGAACACACTATTAACCACATACTGGAGAGATGGCTCAGTGGTTAAGAGCACTGGATGCTCTTGCGTAGGACCCATGTTCAATTCCCAGCAACCACAAGGTGCCTTACAACCATGCATAACTCCAGTCCTGAGTGGTATGATATCTTTTTCTGGCTTCTTCAGACAAAAATGCAAGCAAAATATTCATATACATTAAAAAACAAAATCAAAATTAACGATATACCCAAAGACAATATCCTCAGCCCAGCTTTGTCTGTGAAGCATACTATCTACATATAACTCATACCTTAAGCAAGCTAATATCTGTAACTGCCATAACACTCCGTGAACATTTCACAAGTGTAGGGCACAATATGGTGATAAGTGTGCTATGAAATTTCAGGAATGGAAACATGGGAGAGAAAAGTTGTTTGGCTTTTAAGGATTTCATTTTCTAATAGAGAAAGCATATATTGGCAGATAATTTCATTGGAAGAAGGCAAGCCTACAGATTGCAGAGGACAAACAGTCCTACAGAGGCAGCAATCAGGAACACTTGCATTCAAGGGACAGTTATAAGTGAGCTGAGTTTGGAAGGATGAGAAAGAGTTCCCTTCACCTGTTTATTCCCCTAGAAAGCTAAGCTTCTGCCATCACAGCACACACACCCTGCATGAGTATGTCCATGCTCAAATCTTCATGAGCAAAATATCCAAGGTTGGAAACACAATTTTACCAGATTTATGTACATGGGTTGTTCCCAATGCTAGGCTCCTGAGAGGTGTCTGTTACATCTATGGATTTTGGTCTCGAATCTCATCTATATTGTTGGCCAACCCAAAAGGAGCATATTTGAGGTTAGAGTAATCTCCTCTCTGGCTTAAGCCCTTTCTCCAATTTGCCAGTGCCAATCAATAATTGACTCTCTAATCACTCCTTTTCAAAAATCTCTGTACTGTCATTGATTCTTTCTTCATCCAGCCTTCATTGTCTATACCCAATTACTGATGGCATTCTATTGATGCTCTGTCCATGGCATCTGCCATCCTGGAGGCAGAACCCAATGTGAGCTCCCTCCTGATGCAATGCTTGCTTGGGTAAATTTTAGATTAACAAATATGCCTCTACTAGTACATATATGTGTCTCTCTGACCTGTGAATGGATATGTATCCTTTGTAGCTTTTCTATTTCTGTATAGATTGGGGAAAGAAAAAGGCTTTTTTTCCCTTTACCACTAGCCTTCCTGAGTAGAAAGGAAGAACAAGCCCACTAAAAAAGAAAGTTATTAGTGGTTTAAGCTATAACTCTGTCTTCTCCAACAGATTTTTTTTTAATTAGCTGTTCTGACTAAATCAATGATAAGACATTTGTTAATGATAAAAATTGAATAATGCAAGTATTCTGTGTTTCTTGAGTAAACAAACCCTGAATATGCCACCTACATAGAAATCTTACTGTACATTGAGGCTCTTTTTTTCTTTTCCTTCATGATATGCTTGGCACTTAAGGGACTTAGTAAATGTGGGGTTTCTTATATTGAGTATAGAAAGCTCTTGTTCTAATCTGAATATTAGGTCCATACTTATGCTAATAATAAGCTTCACTGCCTATCCTTTGGCTTGTAAAAAAATGTTCTTTACATAAACCTTAAAAACCTTGTATTTTTCACAGAGAAAAACTCAAAGTGTTCTCCTGATGGGAAATGAATAATTCATTGGCATAACTCTGCTCACCAACATTCAGCTTTGCTTTGCTACAAAGTTGTATCTGCTTCATATTGCTATGTAACAAATACTGTTCCATCAGACTCAGTTCTTAGACCAATAATTAGTATCAAATATCAGATGCCACAGGTTGTTTACCCGTGTTTCTATGAGTTAGTGTTCACATGCCTTCTCTCCCCACCCTTCTAGAGATCTGAGGCTTTGAATAAGCACATCCTTCCCGTTAGACTCACATTTCTCACCTCATCAGTATTTGAGATTGAACAATTTTGCATTTACAATTTCATTTCACCCCTCACTGGGTTGTTGGCAGCAGCACCCTGAGCCTCTTCATGAATGTACCAGAGGAATCTCACATGTTGTGGAAACCAAAAGTATATTTCCAGATCATACAAAAATCTCGTGGCAAAACTTCTTGTTGTTGAAAATAACTTATCTGGTTTTCATTTTGGTGAGTACATGTATAAATGTGCAAAGCTCAGTGGCTCCAGTCTTGTAGCTTGTACACTATTTTCCTATGCCAATTTGACCAAAGCAAGTTACATGGAGAGTTGAGCAAAGTGATAGGTCACATTTCTCATAAGGGCCCTCTCATAAAGGAAAATGAGAGGCACTGAGCCACGAAAACAGTAAATTCCTTAGACAGATGTGACATTAGGAACCTCACTCTGGTGCAGATTCCCTCCCAAGGCAGTAGTAATGTTTACCTAATTTGTGATCTTATGAGAATAAGCTTCTGTGATTTCAGACTTGGACACCCTGGCTGTTTGTTCTCTATACCCACTAGACATAACAAGTACAATGTGAATAATATTATACCTTCATATGTATTTAGCTCTTCACTACAATGAACAAAGTCATTAATTCTATAAGTTCTTCATACTGTAAGATTAGGTTCTATAAGTGATAAGGATGGAAGTTTCTTGCCCCAAAAGCTAAATTCATGCATATCTATGCCCCCAGTAGAGCAATATAGAAACAGCCAATTTAGGACAATCCAAATGCAACAAAAATGTTCTATAAATCAAGATTATGCATGCATAGATTATGAAAAAAAGGATTTTCTATATTTGTTAATTTTCTCTTAGGAAGAGAAACTATTGTATTTTAGAGGACAAAAGATACTGAAGCCAGTTCTGTCTTGGATGTTTGTACCCCGAGTAAATTCAGTCAAGCTGTTTGAGATCTATTCTATTTACTAAATATACTAGTCTGAAGAATATTAAATTTCCCAATGTTTATTTGTTTATTTTACCTTCTAAAGATGATAATAATTTCAAGTATTTCAGCAATGTCAGGTTCATGATACTTTACTGGGTGCAAAAAAGTCAATGTGAGTTGATTTAGAACAAAATACTACATATGCAATGGTACGATAGTACCATTATAATCATATAATATAGAAATTAATGGAAAAAAATACATAGCATACTCTAAACTAAGGCAAGATTTTTTTTCCAGGAAGCACCTGTACTTTCTTTAATAGTTTTGATCAAATTCTAAATTATAAAAATATAATCAAGAAAACTAGAGTACTGCTAGAACAGTTGGAAATGGTGGGGAGTAGGAAGAAGAAAAGAAAAGAAATGTTTCTTTTAAAATAAAACAAAGAAAGACACAAAGGAAAATAAATGAAATTGGAATCCATCATTCAGAAGTATTCCTGTGGGTGCAGGCTTATCTGTTATTGTCTTCTAAGTAAAGGAATCAGATTCTCCTTTGGAAGCGAAAGACAAAAGACATGTTTTCTTTGGAAGATGAGCAGTAGATGAATCATGCTGTGGGTTGAGTTTCCTAAAAAGAGGTTTTAAAGAGAATGAGTGATTAGGGAGCTAGTGTGAGCTTTTTTTTTTTTTATTGAATTCTCTCTTAATTATAAGAGAAGCTGGTTCAGCTGTGAGCCAGTCGACTAGTGTGTGTTGTGTTATGATGGTTTTAAAGAGACTATAAAATAAGCAACACATCTCTTTAAACAAAAGAAAAACTAAACACCACAGTACTTGGGTTTTAAACTCTAGCTATTGGTCCAATTACTGGAATTATTTCTTAAAAATGAAAATGTAGCCAAGCCTCTACTCTACTTGATAAAACTATATTTTGGTCTTTAGGTTGAACAAGCTCCATCATTTATTTTTATTACTTAGGTCTGAAAAAAGTTCATAGGTATGTCTTATTGTTCTTTTTCATGTACACAATAGACTGCAAGTCTTTTTATCATTCTTTTCTTTTCATTTTATTTTCACAGCAGAACTCAGGTCTTTTTTAATCCTTTTTCCATTTTGACAATTTTTTATATAAAATATTTTAATCATATTCTTTCCTCTTCCCATCTCCACACAGATTCTCCCCCCACCTCCCTACCTACCCAACTTCATGTTCTTCCTCTCTCTTAAACAAAACAAAACCAAAAGAGCACTTGTATACACACACACACACACACACACACACACACACCATAAAATCTGTTTTGTCTCTTTTGTATTGACCAGCTACTTCTAAGCATTAGTTCTGCCCTGGGGTGTAATTAATATACTCAGTGTCACTGCACTGGAGAAAACTGATTTTTACTTCTTAAATGCTACCAGTTGCAAGTAGCTTCTTGATCAGGGATAGGACTTTGTGCTCACTTCCCCTTCTCTATCCTGGGATTTTTGTCCTATCTTAAACTTGTACAAGTTTTGTACTTGTTGTCACAGTTTCTGTGAGTTCATATGTGCATGAGCCCTGTTGTATCTATTTTCTTGGTATTATATACTGTGTTTTTGGCACTTAGAATTTTTCCACCCCTTCTTCCATATAGATCACTGAGCTTTGAGGGGTGAAACATGACAAATATATCCCATTTATGGCTGATTATTTCAGTCACTCACTCTCTTCACACTGTCCAATTGTGAGCCTCTGTCTTATTAATCACATTGAGCAATGTATTGACATATGACTATAATAATGTCATTAGAAGCTGTTTATTATTGTTCTCATTTAGTGGAAGAATAGTAGTAAGGTTTCTCTAGGTCCATGACATGCTTAATGTCAGGTTCTTGGCCTCTTTTACACTGTCAGATATGGATTTCATCTCATATCTTAACTCTAATCAAAAGGCAGTTGTTTATTTCCAGAACATTCCTGCCACTATCACACCAAGCATATATCTTGCAGGCAGATTGCTATTGTAACTCACAGGGTTTGTAGTTGGGTGAAATTGATATTACTTTTCACCTCTGGTAGTGCATATAGAACCTTCTAGTGCTGTGAGCACTAGTCAGTAGGGGTGAAGCTTCTAGTTGAGAACAATTCAATTTCCCCACATTGGTTAACATACATTGATGGTGCCTTCAACAATAGGGTCTTACTATTAAGTTGTAAATGGTAACCAATAGCATTATCAATAGTTTGTAATACTGGGTCTCCCTTTGGTCAAAACTCAAAAAAAGGATGGGTGTAACTTTTCATGCTACTGAGGGCTTCATTTTGTGGCATATATGTCTACT
Source organism: Onychomys torridus (assembly GCF_903995425.1). Classification (NCBI taxonomy): domain Eukaryota; kingdom Metazoa; phylum Chordata; class Mammalia; order Rodentia; family Cricetidae; genus Onychomys; species Onychomys torridus. The sequence continues at coordinate 28,139,435 of NC_050444.1, read as the reverse complement.
TGGGAAAATGTCTTCCCCAATACATGGTATCTGCATTTAAATTCCTTTTTATAGGTATAAATTTGAGGAAGTTCTAAATAGTAGATTTTGATATGGCATCTCAAAAGACCTTTAGTGTTAGTTATCCCTCCTCCTATTCCCTCTTCTACCCTAACTTCCCATCCTCCTCTCTATCTAATCCTCCTAACTCCCCCTTGATCACATTATAGCACTATGTTCTATGTCCATTCCTGTCTTAGTCAGGGTTTCTAACTGCTGTGAAGAGGCACCATGACCACAGCAACTCTTATAAAGGAAAACATTTAATTGGGACCTGCTTACAGTTCAGAGGTTTAGTCCATCGTTGTCATGGTAGGAAGCATGGCAGAACACAGACAGACATGGTCCCAGAAAGACAGCTGAGCATTGTACATCTGGATCATCAGGCACCAGGAAAAGAGTGAGACACTGGGCCTAATTTGAGCATTTGCAACCATGAAGCCCACCGCAGTGACACACCTCCTCCAACACGGCCACGCCTCTCAATGACGTCACTCCCTGCGAGCCCTGGGGAGTGGGCATTTTCATTCAAACCACCACAGAGTCCTTAGAAGGTCCTCTCCTTCTTCCCAGTCCCTTATTAGCTACCTAATCTCTGTGGATATGCTGAATGAAACGCATACCTCTAAAGTTTAAAAGATAACATCTACATATGAGAGAAATCTTGCAATGTTTATCTTTCTAGGACTGGGTTACCTCACTCAGGAGGATTGATTCTAGCTCCATCCATTTACCTGAAAATGTCATAATGTCATTCTTTTTCTTAACATCTGAGTAACATCACATTGTGTTAATGTATCACATTTTCTTTTTCTTTTTTTCTTTTCTTTTTTTTTTTTTTTTTTTTTGAGACAGGGTTTCTCTGTGTAGCTTTGCACCTTTCCTGGAACTCACTTGGTAGCCCAGGCTGGCCTCAAACTCACAAAGATCCGCCTGCCTCTGCCTCCCGAGTGCTGGGATAAAAGACATATGCCACCACCCAGCCACATTTTCATTATCTACCCATCAACTTGTGGACATCTAGGCTGCTCCCAATTTCTGGCTGTTGTGAACACAGCAGTAATGAACATGGGTGAGCAAGTATTTCTGTAGCAGGTTATAGAGTCCTTTGTGTATATGCCAAGGAGTAGTACAGCTGGACCTTGTGGTAGATCAATTTTCAGCCTTTTGAGTAACCTTCACCCTAATTTCCATAGTGGCTACACAAGTATGCACTCCCACCAGCAATGAATTAGTGGTATGTTTTCTCCACATGCTGCTGTGGATATCACTCTGTATAAATAAAGTGCTGATTGGCCAGTAGCCAGGCAGGAAGGATAGGGTAGGCGGGACAAGGAAGAGGAGAAGGCTGGGGACAGGAAGGCTGAGGAGAGAGATACTGCCAGCCGAGGCCATGACAAGATGTAAGGTACTGGTAAGCCACAAGCCATGTGACAAAGTATAGATTTATAGAAATGGGTTAATTTAAGATAGAAGAAGTAGATAACAAGAAGCCTGCCATGGCCATACAGTTTGTAAACAATATAAATCTCTGTGTGCTTTCTTGGTTGGGTCTGAGGACTGTGGGACTGGTGGGTAAGAGAGATTTGTCCTGACTGTGGGCCAGGCAGAAAAAAATCTAACTACAACATGCTTTCTATTTATGTCTCTTCTCACTTTGATATTCAGTTGTCCAAATGTATTGTACTGAAATTAAGCAATAATCAACTACTTTACAAAAAAGTTGGCTTCAAGACGTGCTTAAGAGTAACACTTGTGATAGAAAAATATGGTTAAAACATGAACTGTATTTATATCTTGTGCCTAAATGCACAGATATCTGATACATTGAACAAGCTAAGAACAGTCAGTAAATAGTACAGTGTTGACTTTATTTGTTAGAGGATCAAGGGGAGAACTTTATGACAACATCTAGCCCACAAGGATCATGGGACTTGCTATGATCCTATGGGTACAGGAAAGGACAAGTAAAGAAGAGGAGGCTTGGCAGAGTCTGAGAAAGGAAACTAAATAATTTTGGTTTTTAAAGGTAAGTTAGTAAGGATTTTGGTTTGGTTTGGTTTTTGTTTTATTTTAATTTATTCTTGAGAAGAAAAAAGCAACAGCAAAAAGGTATCCACAGTTTAAGTCATTCACTTTTTTTTTATTTTGACTATTCCAGATCTGAAGGAATATGAAAAATCAAATTTTAATTGTTGTAGCAAGTGGATTTTTTTAATTCTCAATTTAAGTCACAGAAATTTCACAAATAGAACCATAATTGAAAAAATAATAAAATATTTTAACAAAGGTAGGTATATGTTGTTATTGAAAAACAAAATTGGAAATAATCTAAAGTATCAGGAAGAGGCAAAAAACAAAATATTCTATAGCATATCTAAATAATGGAACACATTGAGTTACTAAAAGTAATAATTATAAGGAATTTTTATGATATAGAAATATCTTTTGTAAAACATCAAATACAAATAGGAAATATAGAACTTAGTATTATAGTAATTTCACCTAAAATAAGTAGATTATCAATAAGCAGTAACAGAACAGGTAACTTAAAAAAGAATTCATGGAAAAATGATCAGAAGGAAATGTGTTTTAAAATACTATTTTTAGTAAGGCTTTTACTTATAATTTCTAGAGCATATATTTTATTTTCTCTATTTAATTTTCTCTTATTAGTTTGTTTCTGTTTCTTTAGTTGTAAACATTTATTACATTTACAGTCAGGAAATGTTCATCAAGAAGAGAAACTTTCAAATGAAGCTAACTTCTTTTTAGGTGGCTAAATTGACATTTGCTTGCTTTTGGTAGAAAACAAAGAATAAGGTCAGCTCTGGGGAGTAAGAATGTCCATTCATTTCATTCAACTGGTGTGGGGTGATCATGACCTGGACCAAATGACTGTGAAGAAAAATGCATGCATAGGAAAAAAATCAGTTTTGAAAATCAAGAAAATAATATTAGAATTAAGAAACCTAATTTTAGAACAAATATTCTCCTAATTTTATGTTAGTATTATGCATCTGAGTCTCTTTTTAAAACCTTTTTAAAGTTTTCTTAATAGTTTATTGTAAAGCCTTTAGTGTACCTTTAAAAAGCACTCGATAAAAATAAGCTACCATTATTATTAGAGTTATTGTGCTTCTTCATTGAAATGACATAATTTAGTCAAAACACAGATTCAAGGAAGGAAAAGGAAAGTGATCCTCAGAGGTGTCCAGCCTTTGGCTCAGTTTTGCAATGAATAGTGAGGACTTCAGTGAATGTCATAAGCCATTAATGAAATTTCCCTTAGCATTCTGATGGAGAATTGTGTTATTAAGAAGACAAGTAAATGAAACCAGGCAATTTTTCATGCTACAGGAATGTGGAGTAATCCTAACTATTGTCATTTGCACACAGAAGGAACTAAAAATCAAATGCAAATAGGGTGTGGCTACACGCAGCTCTCTACAGTTCCCCCTTTTGTTTTACAGAGCAACAGGCAAGAGTAGAGGTCTGATCTCTGCTAAAATGGAACATGTACTAATGTTTGTCCAGGCGTCATCCACCCAGAGAACACTAGACCCATCTGATACCCTTTTCACAGAGGTGGGAGTTAGGGTACCAACCCACATGCAATCAGATTTGCTCTTCTTGAGGTCAGCGTATCATAACCTCAAGTGCCGTGCGCAGGCCTCACATCCTGTGCCTAAATATCTTTTAAAGTAGCCAACCAGGCTTGGGGGGACTGTCCTGCATCAATGGCCATAAAGGCTTGGATAATCATAGCTGCATGGCGACGCTGTGAGATCCTAATGCGACAAATGCACCACAAGCATACTAGGGAGGTGAGCACCAGTAAGCCTACTAGGGCTCCTATTCCCGCCCACTCCTTCATGTGATCCATGGCTGTAGCAATCCAGGAAGATAAACCCTCTGCCAGTCCGGTATCCACTCGGGTCGAATTCACCGTGACAATAGCCACCCTCAGCTGGTCCATCAGGTTATCAAACTCTCCGGTCCAATTGCCTAAAAGATAACTAGACAACCTTTTAGATAAATCTGCAGCATGGGTAAAATTATTATATGGGACACTAGTCACACATAACCCTTCATACTTCCATTGGCAGCCAAGTTGGGCAATCTGCCAGAGGGTATCAATTTGCTCTTGAACCAGGTCAATTCTCTGGTTGACCACCATCAATCCTCCTCGTATTTGAGCATTGACGCCCTTTTACACATCCAGAACATGTGCCATATTGGCAGAAAGATTATTCAAGGTCTGTGTCGTCTGTACAGTATGACTCATGGCAATGGCGGCTGTAGCGGCTCCAACAGCAGCCAAGGAAATAGCTGTAACAATGGCGGCAGTAATGCCAAAATCTCTTTTTTGTCTAAACAGGGTCATAGCATTAGGAGCATCAACTGGCATAGGCACCCAGTGAGGCATATGGGTAATTATGGCATAATCGTATTTAGAAGCATTCCAGCATTGAGTATAAAAACAGGTATTATGGCAAGATACAGGCCTCTCTTTGCTCACTATAAACAAGAATGGAGGATACACACAAACTGGAGTAGGATTATAAGTAATATTAGCCAGTGGCTCAACTCCGTCATACGCACAGCCTGTATCAGTTCTGGCAGTGATGTCTGTGGATAACAGGCCAGGCACAGAATCCCAGGAGCCCCAAGGCTTGGAGCTACTCCATGAAAACTGACTAATCCCATGCACTCGTCCAGCAATCATAACTAGGGGCTCTAAATTCATGCAACTTACATTAATGCCACACAATAGCCAATTATCAAAAGGATTAGAAATATACAACTGAGAGGGATTTTGCTCACTATAATTACTACCTGCAAAAGTCTGATTAAAGTCTGTGCTTATTCCAGGAGAAAAAGTGAAACTCTTCCCTTGATTGGCCCAGATCACAGTACGAGACTGACAACCTGTCCAGGGCCAGACGTTCCCTCCATCTTGAAAAACAAGGGCCTGGTCCAGGCAAATCAAACCATCCAGCCATCTGGTTATATATCAAGACACATGGGGAAACATTTGATCTGTTTCTGACAATTTGGAAACAAAGAATTCCGTTTAACTCAAAAGACCTATTTTCTCCTATAGGAGCTTCCTCTGGGTCCATAGGGAGGTATGGAACATCCATACTTTTATTACTACCAAATAGCCGTGGAAATAATATTGCATCATGACGGACTGGCATTGGTCTCGGGAACACTGATAGTATCCCCCATCTTAGGTCCGTCATTCCCAGCTGAATCATCATTAGCGCGAACAGAGAGATCACCGTCTGCACAGACATGTTCTTCTTGGCAATGGACTCTTCTCACGAGGTGCTCAGGAACCTACACCGGGTCTTGCTGATCCTGTGGGAAAACACAAACAGAACCTCGTGCCCATGTCAGCACGGGATCAGGTCCATGCCAAACACCTGTCAAGGCATCTTTCCATTTCACCATTCCTTTAGAAGGACTGTGCTGACAATGATGCCTGTCTGCAGCAGAACAATTGGAAGCATCGAAATTCAAAAAATTCAGGATAAATAATGCAAGAGAGAGTCTGTCCTTAGGGGTACGGCCATAGCCTATTCCCCCTTTTTGTTTTTGAAGCAACTCCTTCAAGGAGCGATGAGCATGCTCCACAATGCCTTGACCTTGTGGATTATATGGTAGGCCATGTACAAGTTGCACATTCATCTGTTGACAGAAGGAAGCAAACTTCTGTCCGGTATATGCAGGACCATTGTCTGTTTTTAACTGTTGAGGCTTACCCCATGCTGCCCAAGCTTCTAAGCAATGAGCAATAACATGAGAGGCTTTCTCTCCTGCCATTGGGGTGGCATGAATGATTCCAGAGCAGGTATCAACAGATACATGTACATATTTGACACGTCCAAATTCAGAGATGTGTGTAACATCCATTTGCCATATTTTTAGGGGGAGCAGACCACGAGGGTTAACTCCTAATCTAGAAGGATGATGAAAAATGACACACTGGGGACAATCTAGTACCACCTTTCGTGCATCCGCACGTGAGATAGAAAACTTTTGTTGTAATGTCCTTGCATTAACATGAAATTCTTTGTGGAAAGCATGTGCTCATTGTATGGCAGAAGCCACAAACATCCATTCCTGTCTAGTACACTGGTTCACGATATCATTGCCTTTAGCCAATGGACCTGGCAGACTGGTATGTGCATGGATGTGTTGCACAAAAAAGGATTCTTACGTTGCCAGATCAGTTTCTGTAATTGGCCAAACAATGAGCTAACAGGGCTAGAAGATTTGATGGGCCCTGAACATTCAAGGCTTTTCAAGGCATTAACAACATAACTAGAATCTGACACTAAATTAAATGCAAATGGACAAGCCTTGAAAACTTCAAGAACTATTGAAAGCTCCACCTGTTGGGGTGCACCTGGCAAGAATTGATGCTTTACAGGTTCAGTAGAATCCACCATATAAGCACCACAGCCTGTCTCAGACCCATCTGTAAATATAACATTTGCTCCTGGAATGGGCTGGGAAGCAGTTACCTTAGGGAAAACTACAGGATGTTCTTTAAAGGAAGTTAATAGTGGATGTTTAGGATAATAGCAATCTATGGGTCCTGGATAGGTACAACGCAGTATTGCCCAATCATCTATGGCAGCACATAATACCTTGACTTGAGTAGAATCATAAGGAACAACTAGCGTTTGTGGTGATGTTCCAAAATATTATAAACACTGTTGAATACCTTGTTGCACAAGTAATGCTACAGCAGTAGGATAATACTCAATTGATTTTGCAGGTGAGATTTTAGCATAAATCCATAACAAGGGTCCTTTTTGCCATAAAATCCCCGTAGGTTGCAACTGGGTAGGCAGAATGCACAGGGTAATATCATCATTATTTTGCACTCTTTGAAGAAAAGCTCTTTGTAGCCTATCCTCTAATTTTGTTAAGGCTTTTCAGGCTTCATTGGTTAGTTGTCTCGGTGAATCCAAGGCTGCATCTCCAATTAGAATATCATATAATGGTTTTAATTCATAATTGGCCATTCCTAAACTTCCTCTTATCCAATTTATATCTCCTAATAATTTCTGAAAATCATTCAATGTGCAAAGATGATCCTTTCTTAATTCCACCTTCTGTGGCATGATATGATAATTAGTTATTTTAGAGCCAAGATAATTGACAACTTTGCTCTGTTGCACCTTCTCAGGGGCGATACAGAGTCCCTTTTGCTTTAGCAGTTCTACAAGTGAGCTATATGCTTCTTGAAGAATGCTCTCCTCTTTAGCTGCTAACAGTTTATCATCCATATAATGGAGGCATCTCAAGCCAGGAAAGCGTGCTCTCAAGGGTTCTAAAGCAGTTGTTACATTCCTTAGTGCACTGCTCATAAACCAACTGCTTAATTAATGGCATGGCTGTATCAGGATTACCAAATATCTTTCCAGCTGCATCTACTAGGCAAGCTACGAAGTCTGAGAAGGGTTCCATAAGTCCTTGGACAATTTTAGTGAGATTACCACTAACTTCTCCTCTATTGGGCAATGCCTTCCAAGCTCTGATAGCAATGTTGTTAATTTGCTCATAAACCTGGATAGGATACCCATTTTGCTGATTTGCAAATCTACCTTGTCCAAGTAACATATCCATATCCCAAGCAGCTTGGCCTCCACCAGCAGCCCTGTTAGCTGCAGCCTGTTCACTAGCGAACTCTATCAGAAAGGCTTTCCAATCTAAATACTGACCAGAACTTAAACAGGCTTGTGCAAGGTTCATCCAGCCTGATGGAGTCATAGCATGTCTATGCAGAGCTTCCAACTGAGCTACTGTAGAGGAAGCTGTAATACCATATGTCCGGACAGACTCTGCTAATGATTTTACAATCTTGAAATCTAGAGGTTCTTGATATCTGTGATTCTGAGGATTCTGAAATACTGGGAATGCAACTTGCATTTCCGTTCTGACTTTTCTCCATACTCTAGGATTAAAAGACATTCCGCCCTCTGCCCCCATTGCTCCAGGATACGGAGGGGGAGCAGAAGGGACCATGCTCTCATGGCCCTTTTCTAACTGTTTGGATCCTCTTCTCTCTTTTCTTTTCTTTCTAACCTTCACTCGTTGCAATGACTCACAAACGGATTCCACATCCTCATCATCCAAGACAGAGTCAGAGAGATCGGAAGCACCCGAGTCTTCCAACTCAGAAAGGCTAGGATATAATTTTGTATATTTCTTTTCACCTTTTGCCTCTTTTTTAATTTGCCCTGTCTTTCCAGGTACTGCTTTCTCTAAGGTTGTCTGTTCAGATACTGCTTTTTCTGAGGCTGTCTTTTCAGATCTTTCTTCCTGTAGTATTTCCAGAGCAGTTTGGCCATTCTCAACTGCCTCACTGCATCTCTGATCTTCTAAACATCCTCTTATTAGTTTCCAGACTGGTCTAACCGCATACTTAAGTGTGTCTTGCTCTGCAGCAAAATCTAGGTCTCTTCCCAATTTCTCCCAGGAAGACACTGTAAGGCTTCCAGAAATTGCAAACCAAGGAGCAACTACATCATACTCTTCCAGAAGCCGTTCCAGGGTGCTTTTTTTATTTTCAATTTTTTAGAGAGGAGCATCTCATTAAGAGCCAGAAAAATTGAGTGCGAGGAGGAAGCGCCCATGTTAGTATATCCTTTGTTCCTCAATTTGAGAAGTTTCTCGGAGCCTTTACGGAACAGCCATAGCCCTCCGGTTTCACTTGCTTATTTTGTTATTCTAATTACCCGTCCGCTTTGGTCGCGGCTCTACTGTCCTGCTCCCCCTTTGTCTACAGGTGAGCGTAAAAACCCGCTTTTGTCGCGGATCCTCAATTTTTCCTGAGGACTTACCGGTATACCGCCTGACTGTAGAAAGTTCTGAGCCCCACAGAGAGACGTGGGAATGTCCCCATACGTTTGATTCCCCGTACGGGCCACCACTTGTCGCGCCCGCCTCGACCAGCAAGGATGACGCAACAACGGGGCTCTTCTTTAAACAGTTTATTCAGGACCTTGTTAGTAGCGATGTCTCTCCCTGGGGCAAAGCCTCTCCCAGCCCCTAAGTAGGTCTGGGCTACCAACCCCAGACAGCCACGTGGGCACTATCCACAGGTCCACACATATGCCAGCGGCACACGAATCCAGCCATAGCCAAATAAGGAGCTGTTTACCACCAAGAGTGCTTGCCATCAGGAAGGCAGAGGGTGGAAGCCAGTGCCATCTTTAGGGTGCGGCTACACGCAGCTCTCTACAAGGAACAAACATAAAATACTAATACTAAAATCTCTGCAATTGGGTTCTTGTGTTGATTACAAGTTGCAGGTGTACATTGGCTGAAAAAAATGCATCTGTGCTTTCCAATATCCCTTTTTTTTTTAACTAAAATTATACCTTGATAATAATCATAGGGTTTTTAGTGTTGTATATTGGACATATCAAAGTCAGATAACTCACCTTTATGGGTAAACAGACCATGACAAGTTTCAAATGAAACACTGTCTTCAAAGGTCAAGATATTCTGTCTTTGGGAAATAGAATAATGGTATGAGGAAAGCACAGCACTGGTGTAAGATGAAAGACATTTCTATTGCTTATATGTATTAGATGAAAAAGATCAAAAGGATAAATGTGATCAGATTTAGAAGATTGCAGAGGGAGGTTAGGAGCATAGGGAATATCTAGGAGGAACTAATGGTGGAGGAAGTGAATATAATTATTTGTATGAATTTTTTAAGGACATAATCAAATATACTATTTAAAAACAATAATTAAAAATAATCTAAGGCACAGACACACACACTTACATGTCTGATGAGCAAACACAGGGTAACTATTATAATTTACTTTCACGTTTCTTCATATGGAAAAGTAGCTTGATCAGCAAGCAACTCAGGTAAAAATACAATCCAGAGTCTTTCAGTGAAACTAGATTCTGTGTGCATGTTGTCTTAGTCAGTGTTCTGTTTCTGTGTAGTGACACCATTACCGCAGTAACTCATACAAAGGAAAGTGCTTAACTGGGGCTTGGTCACAGTTTCAGAGGTTTAGTTTATTATCAGCATGGCAGGAAGCATGGCAGCATGCAGAAAGACATGGTGCTGGAGAAGGAGCTGAGAGTTCTACATCTGGATCCTCTGGCAGCAGAAAGAGAGAGGCACTGGACCTGGATAGAGCTTTGGAAACCCCAAAGCTCACCCTCAGTAACATACTTCCTCCAACAAGATCACTTCTACTCCAACATACACTTCCTAATCCCTCTCAAGTAAAACCACTCCCTAATAAACAAGCACTCAAATATATGAGTCTATGAAGGCTATTCTTATTCAAACCACCACAAAAAGCATTCATCAAAAACATGAGATCAAATTACAGAAGGACCCGTATAAGTTTCCTGAGAGTTTACAAAAGAAAAATCAGCATTTTCTAGATAATGTGATCAAATACAGAGGAAGTTTGCTCAGAGGTAAAAGAAAACGGTGTAGGCAACAATCTCCCAGACTAGAGCAGACAAAAAATGTGGAAATGATAGAGACAGGAGACTTTGAACTGACTGGATGAGCACTTTTTCTGTTTAGTTATTTGTATGTAAAATGGATGGGGTGGAGTTAGTGATAACTTGAATTATTCATTAATAAAGTAGTAGGGCTGTACTAATAAGGCCTCATAAGTGAAAATCTATGATCCTTTGATTGACAGAAGTTACAGGACCTCTTTCAACTCTGTCAGAATCCATCAAATATTATAGATGTGGGGGATGTCTTAATTAATGGAGATCAGTACCCCCATCTCTAGTATATTCTTAAAATATGAAAACAGATATCCACACAGGTGAAGAGAATTATTTAAAATGAAAAGAAAACATTTACTCAGGTGAATCAGGCAACTACCTGTTACTTCTTGTTTAAAATATGCATAATTTGCTTTTACTCTATTTAGACACACACTAAAACACTAATACTATCTTTATAACATGAAAATGCAACTCATCTTCATACCTTGCCACCACCTTGACTCAGATTTGATTGTTGACAAAGCAACAACTCTCCTGTTACTGAATTGATGCTTCTATATCTTTCTCTTGATGATGAATTTTTATTATACTATAATTTAAAATAAAATAGAAGAAAATTGACTAGAAATATTAAGAGCCTTTAAAAGCACTCACATATATGTAAATCTTGCGAAATGTATGAAAGTATGAGCATTGACCTCCAAACCTATCTTCTTAGTCAATTACTACAGGAGCTCTTCTAACCAGCCATTTAATTAATGTAGCCTATTAATTAGCACATTCAATTTCTCACATGAAACTTAAATACAGATGCTGGCTGAACACTCTCTACTGCTAGCCAACCTTCTGATTTCTTATATTCCTGAAGATTTCCTCTTGTTAATGAGAGTTTATGATATTCAGTCTAAAAACATGTTTTATTTAATTAATTTGTCCTTTCTAGCCCAATCACAGTTTCCCCTCCTTCTTCCCCTCCCAGTCCCTCCCACAAACCTCCACCATCCCCCCCTCACCCACTCCTCCTCCTTTTTCTTCAGTGAAGGTTAGGCTTCCCATGTATATCAGCCAGCCAAGTTGCAGTGAGACTAGGAACCTCCTCTCCTATTAAGGCTGGACTAGGCAACCCAGTAAAAGACACTGGTCCCAAAAGCAGGTAATAGAGTCAGAGACAGCTCCTGCTCTCACTATTACAATTCCCACATGAAGATCAAGCTACACAACTATAACATATGTGCAGAGGGCATAGGTCAGTCCCATGCAAGCTTTCTGGTTGGCAGTTCAGTCTCTGTGAGTCCCTGTAAGCCCAGATGAGTAGATTCTGTAGGTTTTCTAGTGGTGTTCTTAACCCCTCTGGCTCCCAAAATTCTTCTTCGCCTTCTTCCACAGGATTCCCTGATCACTTGCAAATGTTTGGTTGTGGGTCTCTACATATGTTTCCATCAGTTGCTGGATGAAGCCTCTCTGATGACAATTGGGCTAGGCACCAGTCTGTGAACATAGGAGAATATCATTAAAAAATCATTTCATTGACTATTTTTAAGTTGCCAGACATGTTTAGTTCTATCCTAGGTCTCTGGGCAGTCCAGCCTCTGGATCCTGCCCCCATCAGGCAGTGTGTCAGGGGTGGGCTCCCTCTTGTATGGGTCTCAAGTAGCCATTGGTTGGCTACTCCCATAATTTCAATGCCACCTTTATCCCAGCACATCTTGTAAGCAGGGCAAATTGTAGGTCAAATTATGTGACTGGACTGGGGTCCCAATCCCTCCAATGGAAGTCTTGCCAAATTACAGTAAATGGTCACTCAGTTTCATATGAAAAAAACAAAATACCCAGAATAGCTAAATCAATCCTGTACAAATAAAAGAACTTCTGGAGGTATTACCATCCCTGACTTCAAGCTGTGCTATAGAGCTGTAGTAAAACTACATGGTATTGACTTAAAAACAGACAGGTGGATCCATGGAATTGAATTGAAAACCCAGATGAAAATCCACATACAAATAGACATCTGTTCTTTGATAAAGAAGCCAGAAATATACAATGAAAAAAAGAAATCATCTTCAATAAATGCTGCTGTTCTAACTGGATGTCAGCACATAGAAGAATACAAATAGATCCGTATCTATCACCCTGCACTAAACTCGGTCCAAGTAGAGAAAAGACCTCAAAATAAAACTAGATATAGAAAGTGGGGGATAGCCTTGATCACACTGGCACAAGAAGCAACTTTCTCAAAAGAACACTGGTAGTATAGGCACTAGGATCAATGATCAATAAATGGGACCTTGTGAAAATAAAAAGCTCCTGTAAGGCAAGGGACACTGTCAAAAGAACAAAATGGGAGCCTACAGAATGGGAAAAGATCTCATCAACCAACAGAGGGCTGATCTCCAAAATATATAAAGAACTAAAGAAACTAAACATTCAGTCTCAAAACATTTTAAAACTGTTGTATCTTAATAGTAATTACATTACTCAAGTAAATGTTATGTAAAAATCATAAAATATAAGTAAAGGTTGATAGTAATAACCCTAGAAGTATCCTTTGTAATCACATAAAGTTTATGGTGGAATCATTCCTGGATGTTATGGACTTGATATTTGTATCCCAGTAAAATTTGTGAATTAAAGCCATCACCTTCCCTGGAGTGATGATATTAGGAGGTAAAGCTTTGGGTGGTGAGCAAGGAGTGAGAATGGAGCCCTAGTGAATAGAGTCAGTACTCTGATAGTAAAGCTCAATAGAGTTTCCTTGTCCCTTCTAAGATGTAAAGAAAATCTCATCTATGTGCCAGAAAGTAGACACACATCAGATGCCAAGTGTGCCTGTACTTTGATCTTATACTTTCACAACTTTCAAATTATGAAAAATAAATTTTGGTTGCATATAAGACTTCTAGTCAGTTGTGCATTTTTATAGCAGCACAAGTGGACTAAGACTCTGAATAGTAATTCTGACTGAATTGTACTATTGTAATTTAGACTGTATTATAATATTGAAAGACAGCATAGAACTATGATGAGTGAATCCATGCTCAACAAAAAATGCCTCCAACATGAGCTAAGTAACATTACATTTCTAATTCTGGACATAAAGATTTCAGTTAAAATGTGTATTCATAAGTAAAAACATCAAGGTTGTTATATATTAGCAAATAAACTCTGTTTTAGTTACTTAATATATTGAAAATTTACACATTTTATAAATCTACTATAATATGGAAGAATCAACTGGGAACATTCATAACTATTTCTAAGGAATACCTACTTTCTATTTAGCCAACTGAAAAGTCTGACAGAATACAATCTATACACATATGTTCTCATTACTGACACCAATTACTAACCTAAAGGCGGTATTAATGGATGGTTTCTAAAACCACCCAAAGGTTCAGTATTTCACTAGAGAAACACGGAACTCACCAAATGCAATGTTGTTCATGGCTACTTTGTACTCAGTAAAGAATATAGGTTAGAATTAGCCACAGGGAGAAGACACAGAAAAGGCAGGGAAGAAGATTCCAGGAAGGATATCAAACATCAAGAATCTGTTATGCCAAATTGTAGAAGTATTGCTTCATCAGCCCTGTATACAACAAATATGTGAACTAGAAATGCTGATCCTAGCTTTTGGAGTCCCAAGTTGTAATTGAGACTCTGTTAATCCTATTCATGTTGATGTCCCCTCTCCCATAAGTAAGTTCTTCCTCACAGGCCACTCATATCAGGAAGAATATCCCTGGAAACTAAAGATCCTTCAGCAAAAGATCTTTACAGTCCACACCTCTCTTAATACTGGCTTTGCTTTGGTAAGTTGACCAAAAACATGGCACAACTTCATGAACCAAAACCATTCCTGCCACCTCATGTTACTGACCTTTTAAGATTAGATGGATAAATGTATCTCAATCATATGCTGCCCAAACAAAATCAGTACAAAACATGTTTCTCCATCCACAATGTAACCTAAAGGCATTTTTGGAAGATTTGGAGTCACACAAAATTAAGTGTTTAGCTATTATTTATGCAAAACCCTGAACTGACTGGAAAATAAAAATGGTACAAGCCAAAAGATCATCTTCCTCCTCTTGAAGATGCTGTCAGTCTCCACATCATATTGTGTCTTGCGCAAATATCTGTAGCATATTTGGATTGAAAAGACATAAATCTCTGAAATTTAAATTTTTATTTTCCCTCACAAGTGGTTTCCATTATTAGTCTCTGTTACAGTGTTGAGGAAATATTTTATCTCATCTAGTGTTCACTCTGCTTTTCCAGGCACGAAATTCTCCAAATCATCATTGTCTTGCTCTCTCTATCTCCACAGAGCTGAAGTCATGTTCTAAGGTAGCTGGATATATTATCAGTCATGTTGGGAGAAAGGAGAACATAGACTCCATATGGCTTCTTAGTCTTACAAAATGCGAACTTGCCAATGGCACTTTTCCTGACCTCTTTAAGGAGTTGGGAATCTGTACTCAATACAACCACAGTTACAGATGGCATCATTTCTCTGCTACCAAAAAGAATCTATAGCAGCTTCCAGGACATGCAAGTTGTCTTCAGAGAATAATTGAAACTTTTCCATTCTCAAGTGTTACTTTGAGATAAAGACAGCTAACAAGGGGGAGCACAGGAATCCAGATAACAGGCGTTATCTCAGCAACAGTCAGTTAAAACTCTGTGTTTTGCTGTTCTAAGATAGTGAGGATATACTACGGTAGATGAACTTCATGTTCAAAATGTTCTCTGGTACCCTAAAACCCATCAAAGGTGTCTATCTCCATGCGTCTTTCCTGGAATTATCTCCCAGCTGTTCATTTTATTAGTTTCCCAAGGTGATCAAAAATTAGCCTTTATATAAGTATTGGCTTTTTTCAGTAGAATGCAATTTTCAACAATTTATTGATGGTATAAACTTCGCTTTTTGAGAGCATAAGAAATCTTTAATAATTCTTTTCAAAAAGTAGTCTACTTGCAAAATTATTTTAATTGCGAGTCCTGAAATCCCATGGGATTGTTAGGAAAGTCAATTCTAGAACGAATCTGTCCTCCTAGGACTGAATCCTGACTCTCATTTTTTTATCAGTACAATTTGATATCAAATTCTTTTTATTATAAGATATAAATTATAGCTATACATACTCATTGAATTGATGATTGACTTTTGTACACAAGCTTCTTAAACCATCACCTGGCACATATGCTGAGGTATAACTATTTTTCTATAGATTTACAAATCCCTACCTTTAAGGAAATGTGCAAGGCTCAGGAAGTAAATAAAGCTTGCAAGGCTCAGGACTCTAAGAAAGTTTGCAGTGTGTGGGATGCTCCTGAAGTTCAAAAGATCCACAAAGTCCTTTGTCAAGAAGACATAAGCAGTAACAGTTGCTAGAGAAAGGAGATCCTCTTACCCGCTGAACTGCTGGGAAGTTATGCATAGAACCCTAGGGTTGTAGCTTCCACAAGTTTTGGTGATGTAGCTGCGAGTCTCCCATGTTCTTACAAGTAACTGCAGTAACTTCACTGGTTCACTAAACTAGATTTTTGGAATTATTTCTTGGTTTGGTCACTGATGGTCTGAGTGGGGTGACTGGATGTTTGATCACATCTTCCCAGGAACTCACATAGCATATATACTCAGTAAAATTGAGCTACATATGTTAAAGTTTTTTTTTTTTTTTAAGAGCTGAGGATCAAACCCAGGGTCTTGCGCTTGCTAGGTGAGCACTCTAACACTGAGCTAAATCCTCAGCAGTGTGTGGTTTTAATGGCAGATTTTTCAAAACTCACTAGATTAAAGTTTCTTAATCTTTGAATCACTGTGATCTGGAATCATGTAATCCTCTGTTGTGGATTATATGGTTATCATTATCTCTGACCTATACACACTACATGCCAACAGCAACATCACCCCAAGTGACAGCAGAAGTATCTGTAGACCAAACCAAATGTCCCTTTGGATGAGCAAAACCACTCTCATTGAGAACCACTGTATTAGATGAATGTTTAAAGCTAAGAAATTGAATCTCTCTTTTTCTACTTTTAGGCTTTCTTGTTGATGATAAGTCTCAGATTTGCCTACTAATTTCAGCAAATGGCTTGAGGATTGTCAAAAAGTATTGAAAAGCCAAGTTAATAGTCCTATATTATACTATACCATTTCCTTCAGTACATTTTAAAATTATAACTCTACTGTGACATGGCAGAGAAGGTGAAACCTTCACTCTTTCTGCTTTTGCTTTATCTTGTTTCCTACAAAACAAAATTAACCATACTTCTGTTACAGCAAGCGTTTGAGAGGGATGAAGATGAGTCTCACCAAAGATGCACTATTATAAGGCTCTGACCCTTTATATTTTTAAATTTATTAGAGTGACCAGCCCATGCTTAATTAGAAATGTTATCTGCATGCATACTATTAAACAGCCCATCCACATTTCATGACTGAACAAGACCTCTGCTTAATAATCTAATTTGTACTGCAATAAAAATAAAATCAGTTTCTGAATGTTACTGGTAGTTTAAAATTTAATTCACTAGTAATGTTTCCCTTAATATAATGTAAGCCTCTCTGCTCACAGCCTGCAGTATTTTGAATGCAACTTTCACTCAGTAGATTTGTTCACGGAATGGGTCATTGGGGTTTGAAATCTGGTCTTCAAAATAGGATTTTGTTGTAATGATTTATGCAAATATGACATTTTAATCAAACCTTTACATTCTTTTCATTCTTTGAAATATTCTACTTCTTTAAGTTAATTGCTGTTGTATCATCTGAAATGGATGTTATCTCTGCACCAATATAATGAAAACTTTGAAACCCAAAAGAGTTAATAATAAGGAGAAAATAGTTTTGTTTGTGTAATCCATAGTCTAGTCACTAGTCCATTTAATTTTCCTTAAATCTATGAAATGGGAGAAAAGCAATGCTTATCACACCATTGTTCTGAGACTTGATTGCATAGATTAGTAAATATAATGTGATTAGAGAAATACCTGTTTCATAAAGTGTATGATGTGTTATTTATTTAAAGCAATGAAAATAAAACAATTAAGTCAAGCAATTAAATGCACTGAATTGCAGAAACATTCAGCTAAATTCAGATTAATCCAGAATAGTGACACTTTTCTCTGGCTTGTCCTTAAGACACACTCATCTAGACCCTCCTACTGGACAACCAAGTAATCGTTCAAGAGAGGTCTCAGCACTACTGATCTCAAAACTCTCCAGATAATTTCAGCCTGAGAATAATGGTTGGAAACAAAGATAGGAACAATGAAATTCACATTCTTCATGTGCACTATTAAAAGCCATTGGAAGAAATGGCATTCCACCAGTTTCTCATACTACCTGAAGAACCAATGGTCAAAGACAATTTCTTCCTTGTTTGTTACCCAAATGGTAATATATATATATATATATATATAAATACTTTTCACACTTATTCTACATACAAATAATGCATATGTTTTATAGTACTCTTTCATATTTATTCCATGTTTTAAAAGAATTCCAAAGCTGGCTAGAGAGATGGCTCATCAAGTAAGAGCATTTGTTGTACAAGCTGATAACTTGAATGTGAGCCCTTGAAACCACAAAAAGACTGAAGCAGTGGTGTGCATATGCAATCCAAGTATTTCCAGTGAGATGGGAGGCAGAGACAAAGACTTGCCTGGAAGCTCATGAGCCAGGTAGCATGGATGACACAGAGCAACAGAATCAAGAGAGATTCCACCTCAATAATGTGGAAAAAGAGAATGGACTCCACAAGTTGTCCTCTGACTTCTGCACACATGCCTTGAGATCACACACATTCACATATAAACATACACAAAAATAATAATAATAAATGATAATAATAAAAAAGTAGGATTGGGTTTTACTGTTTACTATATCTTAAATGTGGAGTTCAGAAATAGTTAAGGAAAGCATTTTAATTATATCATGTCTTATTGAAGAACCTGAGCATAAATCCAGAGGCAATGGTCCCTACTCCTACAGGTTTCCCACCCAAGTTCCTGGTAAAGATACTATTGAAGCAAAATTAAAGTTCCTTCATAAATGTTGATCATCACCAATACAAGAACACTTACAATAAAAATAGTAACCTCACTTTTTAATCAAGGGGTCATGAAACTTCATATTTTAATTAATTCATTTTTAAATTTCAACATAGACATGACTTTTGTGTTTTGTCAAAAGTCAAAAATCTTGATATCACTTAGATGACCTGGGGGAAAGTCCCTGAGCATTTCCTAAAATGCAAATATCATCGAACTCATTACATTGTTTTCTTATATCCATTATCTCATTAACTTCTACCATAATACCACTAAAGTATACTCACCCAAGAAAAAAGTAGTCAGAGTGAGGTTAAGAGGTAAAACTGGACTGGGAGTCTGTGTATGTTTCATTTTTAATAAAAATAGCAAAGTTAACTATTTTAGCCTGCAATAACTAAACATTTAAATTCTTTTTTTTCTAATTCAGCACTTTTACTGAAGGCATTGTGAAGCACTAATCTAAAAAGATTGATATAAATAAGACATATATTAGCCTTCATTGTCACTGTGACTAGATTTAGAATCACCAAAGGTTTTTAGAGCCAGATTATACCACCAAGAACCTCAGGTGTCAGGCATGAAATTAAAGGACTTGATGTTTGCCCTTTTGAGATTGTCCTTGTCTTAATTTTTCTTGCTGTATCTCCATTCCTCCTCTTTGGGTAAGAATATTTATTCTTTACTACTGAATATTTAAAGTATGTAGCATGTTCTAGATTTTATAATGGCTCATAGCTAAAGGACTTTTGAGTTTCAGAATAAATTTTGAACTTCAGGCTTTTGAACAAGGTTCACATGGTTTTGACTTAAGGGACTCCTAGAGAAAAAATAGATGCATTTACATTACAGTATGTCCTAGAGCCTTTGAAGAAGCCAGGGCTAGAGTGTTATGATTCACAGTGATCTTCATTGTCAGTTTGACTTGTGGTTTGGTATCACCCAAGAGACACCTCAAGATATATCTGTGAGAGAGTTTCCAGAGAGGCTTACCTGAGGACAGAAGACTCACCTTGAAGGTGGTAGCACCAGCTCATGATCTGGAGTCCCTGACTGGATCAAAAGAAGAACTAAGTGTGAGCAGTCATCACTGTCTGCTTCCTCAGTAGGGAGGCATTGTGACTAGACACCATCATGGCCCCGCTTCCACTCCTGCAGCACTCTCCAGCCTTTCCTGCAATCATGGTCTCTATCCTTAAACTGTGAGCCCAAATAAACTCTTCCCTCTTGAGTTATCTTTGTCAATTCTTCTGTTACAGCAATGGAAAAGTGACTAATATAACATATTGCAGTAAAATACGCTTCTGTTATTTGCAAGTATGATGTAATTTTAAGACAAGATCTCACTATATAGCTCTGGCTGGCCTGGAACTCACTACATAAACAAGGCTGGCCTGGACCTCACAGAGATCAGTCTACCTCTGCCTTGTGATTGCTATGATTAAATGCATGTACCACCACACTTTGCTAGTATCATGTAATTTACATAATTGTGTATGCTATACCTTTATGTGACTGACAACTCAGTAGGTTGACTTAAAATAGCATCCACATGGACACATTAGTAATACTCTACATCAGACTTTCATGGGACCACCATCACATACACAGCCTACCATTGTACAGATGTCAGTATGTCGCACATAGCTACCTAAGTCTTCTTTTTTCTTTGTCTTTTTTCTTTTCTTTTTTTTTTTTAAAGCTACTAGAGAAATGTTGGAGTGAAACAGCTTTTGGAACTTCCTAAATTATTCTAAACTGTTTTTAGCAGATCATAGTAAATATAAGTAGCTTTTCCCACTCCAAAGAGGGATAAGCATTTATTCTACTGGCATGCCGTCTTGGTGTGTAATATTAATTGGAATTATATAAAGACTTTAAATACAGACTAATGTTGGCTTATAACAGGTAAAATGGGAGCTTTGGGGAACTTATTTTGAAATGTCCTTTTGTGTACCAAACGTATCTAGCAGTTGAAAGGTCAGAGAGAGGACAAACAGGAAGAGGGTCAAGAGAATCTGACCTGTGTGGTTTGGAAGACATTTGTTAGGTCACAAAAACCCCACTGAGAGAGTGGAAAGCTATTAAAAACACTTCCTAGGCAAAAGTCTAGAAGCAAATAAATTCCAAAAGTGAAAGTTCTGAGAATTGCTAACAAGGATGGATATCCTGTCAAATCTGGTGTTGTTTCCAGATCCAGCACAAACCCTGACAAAAGCTGCCTGGCTTCAGCAGGGCTCCCATCTCTGGCATGGAGCAGACAGCAGGGTCACACAGACTGTGGGTGTTCAGTCCGTGGGGCAGGCAGCATCAGGCTGTCAGGATCTCGGTACATTGGGACAAAAGGACTTGCTGCTCTCACGTCCTTTTCATCCTCTTTATGGGACAGAGTTGTGAATGTCCAATTACAGTCAGGTGACTAAGAGTCCAAAAGATGAAAGGTCATTTCTCTGTGCACTAACCAGTATGATGGTTATTTTCAATTCCTGATCTAATCAAATTAAGGAAAAATTAGTGTGTTGTTTCCAGAAAAAAAAGAAGGCCAGCTGATCACGGCCATTGTCCTGTCTCTGCTTCCTGTTCCCCCTAGGTGTAGAGAGATGAGGGGTTCAGCAACACCATCCTGTGGCAGTGGCACCTCTCACTACCATGCCTCTGCCCAGCATGGACTGATCCCCTTGCACTGTGAGCCAAAAAAAACCACCTTCATCCTTTGAGCAGCTTCTGTTGGGTCTTTGGTCACAGTAATGAGGAAAGTCACAGATGGAACAGGTATAAAAGTCAGAACAAACCTTTCAGCACCCCTCCCCCACCCAGTCCCAAAGTAATCAACACAGAAGTACAGGCCTCAAAAACAGGAGGACGTGACCTGCTTTCACTACAGTTACACAAACAAGTGGAACTCTCTTCTTCCATGCCCATTTATCTCTGAAAATAAGAATTGCTCTCCTTTTGAATTAGGTTGTTGTTGTTGTTTCTCAAGACAGGATTCTCTGTGTAACAGCCCTGGCTGTCCTGGAACTCTCGCTGTAGACCAGACTGGCCTCGAACTCACAGAGATCCACCTATCTCTGGTTTGTGCCCCCACTGCCAGGCTAAATTAGTTCTTGTAAAGTTATCATACAAGTAATGAGTTTCTCTGTGGGTTTTTACACCACACACACACACACACACACACACACACACACACACACACGTACACACTCTGTTCTTATTGGTCCTCCTCCTTCCCATACTCACTGCTCCCCTGCCTCATTCCTGCTGGTCTGCTGTGCCCTCCCAATGCCCCTCCTTCTGCTGTCATGTCACATGTGTCCTGTTATCTAACGATCAGCTCTTTTAACTGCAGAAACTAAGCTGCTGTGCAGTGTTGATCCTGCTCTGACTGGGCCCCTGCCACTGTAGCACTGTAATGGGCAGGACAGATAGAGTAGCAAGTGGAAGTGGGTAGACACCTGGTGTCTCCCTTCCTGTAGCTTTCAGTAATGTAAAAGGGAGTCCAAGACCAAATAAAAGTGGTCCTGTGAGCAAATCCATGTATTCATCAAGCTCTGATTATGTGTACAAACTACTACATTACAATCATCTTACATCTGTTGTATGCAGAGAGCTGCAGTGGGTGAGGAATCAACATTCACTCGGCATTTGTTAATTTCTATATAAGTGCAGTGCTTTTCACTGCAGGTGTTATGTGTTCCTAGGAAAATGAAAAAGAGCTTACTGCTGAGAAGCCTGAGCATCTATGCTGCATACTTTATGAGAAACAAAAGCTCCAGTGACCTTTCTCAGGGTGACACAGCCTACACTGGTATGGGTAAGCTGGTTAACCAACAGGGAGGTTGTGATCCCTGGGAGCATGTATCTAATGGAGACCAGAGTAGGATCTACTCTGCTAGTCATTTGGTCAGTGTTGGACAAAACCTGAGGTGACTCAGATGTTGTATAAGCTTAAAAGAGTTGAAATCTCTGCCAAACATGGCTGAGTTATAAACACACAAAATAACCACCAAGGGGAAACCCTCTTGCATACTGGCAATCAATTAGTTTTTGATACAAGAATGAGTCACATGGCCCAACCCCAAGCTGGTATCCAACAGTAAAAAATATTTATAAATAACAGTAGTCTAACCCCAGAATAAAAAGAGGGCATTGCCATTATGAGATGCACTTAGATGTGATCCAAGACCGTGTTGTTCCTTCTGAAAGAGTAACTTAGCAACCACTGCAGTGTCTTGGGTATTTATCCGCAATATACTGGAAAGGGAGGAGTTTAACTCAATATAGAGACCTATAAATCATCTTCCCCCAAATAAAAAGTAGCAAAGCTAATTGACCCTAGCTGCCTGCCAAAGCAGAATGACTAGCAACAACAAAATGTCAAGCAAACAGACAAACATACAAAAGAAAAATTCCAAATGAAAAATACAATACAGCATAGTTACAGCAGAGGCCATGAGGAAAGGAGCCACAATCAATGCAAAGAGATCATTAAAGCATGCTTTCAAATCATCAGCAATGTCAGCAAACACCTCCTAGGCTCATTAGTAAACCTCGAGGTGCAGCCCAGCTAATGGAAGCCACTGGCAGCCTCAGTAATATTCCATCTCTGAGAGCTTGCCTGGAGAGGAGGTTTTGAAGAAGAAAAAATGAAAAGAAATGTTTAATCAATTTCATTTAAAGACCCTTGCTGCATAGAAAATTACAAATCAGTCTTTCATGCATTGATTGAGAGTCTAAGACAATAGAAACAGGAAAGGGGGTATATTTTTTCTAAGACACTCTACTGTTGTTGACTCAAAAACAACAGATCATCAAAGTAATATGAACCACTGCAATTTTATCCAAATACATGAGAAGACCAGAGTTAATCAGCTGTCATATTGTTGGGCTCAATCATACACAATCCAATCCCCACTACTTTACCAGTTTTCTTTCTCTCCTCATATTTCAAGCATTTTCTTTGAAGGTTCAATAAGAACTGAAATCATTTTGAAGGGTGTGGAATGTTCGTGCATTTTGACAGCAGGACATCTACTAAAAAAGAAAGCATGCTGCACAGTGGAGGTGCAAAGTTTACTGTGACCCTTTATCAAAGTAGAGGTAAAACAGAGCAGGAGGAAGGCTCCCTAGGGTCACCAATACACCACCACTCCCTGAAGATAGTACAAAGATCAAAGTCTAAAAGCCAAACCACAGTAACCCAGTTTACACTGTAGAGTCTTTATCAGCTCTCCAGCGTGTTTCTTTCTGAATCACCCCAAAAGATTTAATTCCGGGATATATTCATGCTTTCCTGCTGGAAAAGGCTCATAAAATAAACCGCAGCCTCTAGATGGAAAAATGTGACAACCCCAATAGCTCATAAAATACAAATAATCACTAACAAAGGTCAGTGCATGACAGAGCAAAACGCTCCAATGACAAAAGTCAGCTTAGTTGGGCAGTAATTAATTTTATTGATGTTAATGCCTCTTTGAAAATACCTGTACTCTAGCTTAACATAGCGGTGTGCTGCTATACTGCCCTTCCTAGCCTCCCTCTGATTCTGATTTATGCAGCATTAATGAATAAAAGAAACATGAACAGAATTTGTTTTCTTTCTTTCTTACTTTCTTACTTTCTTTCTCTCTTTCTTTTTCTTTAGTATTTTTCAGCAATGTGCAAAGTAATAGTTTTCATTACCATATTTTCATAATACTTTGTTCTTCTTTATCTTCCTCCTCCACTCCCCCACCCCACTACCACCTTACCACTTGTCCCTTTGTCCTCCAACAGGATATGTCTCATGTATTCTATTGCCCACTTATTCCCCTTAAGATCTTTTCTTCCATTACATGGTCCCCATTCTAGTTTCATGACCTACATCCTACCATACACACAGACATATATGTACTTACACAAGTGTGCATAAACACAAACACATACATGAATTATATATAATAAATATAAGTTATATACATATATAATTAAAATCTAGTATCCTCATGCATGGTGAGTCTGGCTTATTTTGTGTAATACAATAGTTTCCATTTCAATCAACACAAATGTCATAAATTCATTTTTCTTTACAGCTGAATAAAATTCCTCTGTGTGTGTATGCCATATTTTCTTTATCCATTCAACTATTGATGGACATCTAGACTGGTTCTGTTTCTTAGCTATTATGAATAGTAAAGCCTCAAACATGGGTGACAAGTATTTCTGAGGGAGAACTTAGAGTCTATCCTGTATATGCCCTGGGTTAGTATAACTGGGTCATATAATACTTCTATTTTTTGTTTTTGAAGAAATTCTATACTGATTCCCATAGTGGCTTCATCAGGTTACATTCCTGCCAGCAGTGTCTAAGGACTCCTCTTTCCACATGTTCTTACCAGCATTTGTTGTTAGTCTTCTTTTTTTTCCCCTCGGTTTGGTTTTGTGAGACAGAGTTTTTCTGTGTAGGGGCTATCCTGGAACTCACTCTACAGAACTTACGTTCTTGATATTAGTTAGTGTGACTGTGGTGAGATAGAATCTAAAAATAATTTTAATTTCCATTTCCTTGATGGCTGAGGATGTTGAACATTTTTAAAATATTTATTGGCTATTTGTGTTTCTTCTTTTGGGAACTATCTATACAATTCCAACAGGCTACTCATTGTCAGAAGATTGAGGAGGTTGTTTTTTGCTTGTTTGTTTTTTGTTTTGTTTTGTTTTACAGTTCTTTATATGTTGTAGGTATTACCCCTTGGTCTGAAATACAGCTGGAAATGATATTCTCGTATTCTGTAGGCTGTCTTGTTCTGTATGAAGATATTTTTAATTCCATATACCTTATTTGTTGATTCTTAGAATTATTTCTTATGCTATTTGAGTCCTAAAAAGTTTTTTTTCTAATATCTAAATTATTCTTAAATGGAATGTTAGATATCATGGAATTACCCTGTGGTTTCTACTACACATAAAACATAGGATTTGCAAAGATTTTTTTTCATAACTTTGGATCAAAATCTTTAAAAGAATATAGCTTAAATAAGCACCTAAAATCACTTAAGTAATCACATATATTTAAAAAATAACACCATCATGGCTGGACTCAGATTTCAGACTTAATTTTCATTGAAAGAGTTTGATCATATGTCAAATAATCTCCTTAAATTTCTTAGCCTTGATGAATTTGACCAAAATAAAAAAAAAAAGGAACCAAAAGATTTACATTCAGTTTCAAACACCATTATACTTAAAATTCATCGTAAAACTTGTGTAACACTGTCTTAGATTTTAGTGCTGTATTATCAGTGACGATAGTTTACAGTGTCATCCATTCAACCATTCTCAACCTTAGAAGAACTGGGCATAGCCGTAATGGGCTCTTGGCCTTCCTAGTCTAATTGTGAGGTGAACTGGAACCTCATCCTCTTCATTATCCTCTGCTAACTGAGTCAAGCTATCACCAACACTTGGCTTCTTACCGTCGCAGGACAGAGGCTCCTGTTTCATACAGACTGTCAACTCTAGGCTAGCCATTCTTCCCTGATGTGCAGCTCTTCAAACAAGATGGCAGTCTGCTCCTTCAAGGCCAGCAGAAGGATCTCCTTATTTTAAACAAGGATTGCTTGATTAAGCCAGGCCCACCTTAACTCCACCCTCTCCTATTCTCCCTTTGGTCAACTCAAAGTCACATGATGAAAAGCCTTGTGATGACTGACACTCAGTGCACATGCAATGGGGGACTATACTAGAATACTGTTGTAATTGATGCTTATACAAACATAATCTTCTACTTCTGCATTTTATGAATGTTGGGCCATTTTTGTTTTTTGAAGCAACTAGGCTATTTCAATAAAATTTACTTTCACAAATCAGTGTAAAATACTGCATACATACCCTTACCACAAGCCTTCATATAGAATATACTTCATCAAACCTGAAGCATCTTGCTATGAAAATGTATTTTTTCTCTTAAAAATATGAAGCACATGATGCATCCAGGAAAAAAACAAATTAGCTTTGCATAGGTCTACTCTTCCCTACTAGTTCAACGGCCAAAGGGTGCAACCTCTACCATAATATCTGTTATTGCTTCCTTCCTATCGATTCCTTTGGATTTGAATGTTCTTGAATGGAAATGCCAATTAGAATAGCAAAGAAGCAGAGATTTATGTAATGTCTCCCACAACAGAGATTCTCAACTACATATTTCAGATTCACATAAGGCACATTTACATCTCTGTGTATTCTGTGTATACAGGTGGGGGGGTGCAGAAAACAACCTTGGTTGGTGTACTTCAGGAATGATGTCTACCTTATTTTTGGTACAGGGATTCTTGTTGGCCTGGAGTCACCCAGTAGGCTAGGCAGGCTGGCCAGTGAGCCCCAGATACCACTTGTCGTCACCTCTCCAGTACAAGGATTACAAATTATATACAAGGATACAAATTACAAATGTATACCACTACACCTGGCTTTTTAAAATATGGGTTTTTGGGAACTGAACTCAGGTCCTCATCCTTACAAGGCAAGCAGTTTACTTAACTGACCCATTTCCCGAGCCCCAACTCTTATAAAAATTATTGTTCTCCATTTTACTGATTAAAAACATTGTAGCTCAAAGAGGTTTCTCATTCAGAAACCAAGAAGACATTGGAGTAACAGAGATCTTCTCAAATAAAGCTACACAAAGATCTGAGCACACGGATAACCACAAAAGAAGTTTTCATGCTGTTTATAAAGTATGAAAAATAGGAATACATACACAGCTTTATGAGCAATTAATTTCATACATGTATCATTTTTATACATGTTGCTTGTTCCCTATCTACAACTATGCATAGAAAAATCTTCCTCTATTTTTGAATCTTCTGTTATTAAATAAAAATTGGATGAATTGGGGTTTGGGGGCAAGTACAATATAGGAAAGGTTTTGTGAAATGGAACATGGCCTCCCTATAACCAGTTTCCTGTAAGCTCATGATTATATCTACAACTTGCTTCAGTTTCCTTGTTAATTATGTAATTTTTCAGGTAGTCTGTGGATTTTCTAATCCTTTAAGATTCACTTTTAGAAAATGTAGTTTTCATAGGTTTAAAAAAAGTATTATAGGAGATAATGCTTTGTCTGGGTTTCTTTGAAACACTCAATAACATTTCTAAGAGACATGAGTTTCTTAGCAATAATTATATTGACCTAGTATTTCAGTCATTGAGCAAACATAAGATGACTATATTATTTTCATAAATTCTATCATGAATATGTAAATCTTCCATTTAACTTCCCATCTTCCTGTGGTTAAATTCTCCATGAGAAAAAAAAAAAACTTTATTGAAATAAGTTGGGGAAATACTATTCTTGCTTCTCTCAGACTCATTATTGTTTGAACGTTCTTTAGAAGGTGGCTGACAAAGAAACCAATAGAATTTAGCCATAGAAACATGTATCAAAAAATGTCTTTGATGATCTTCCTATAATTCACTTAGTGGATCTGCTTTGGGGAACACTTTCCTGCATGAAACTGGTTGCACTGTGTGGTTGTGTGAACAAATAAAATGGAATGCCTGGAGAACTGGAAGAACTCATAGCTAAATCTGAAAAAAGGAGTATGAAACACAAATTATATAATAGATGAGGAGTGAAAAACTACCCTGAAAAGAGCCCTCACACTAAAAATGCACTCCCTTGTGGTAAAGGAAAGAATCCATATTAACTACAAATAATCCCCCGCTCCTTTAGGGCTTTGTGTCTACAGCTAAAACAGATTCCCTATACTCTGGGAAACAGAGAATCAGATGTCCTGTATGAACATCTCTTAGGAAGTAGGACAGGAATAATTCATTAAGTGCCTCTGGGGAGGTTAGTTTTCAGCATTATAGCAAGTGCAGTGTCAAGCGGAGCCAGGCAGAGAAATCCGCTCTCCTTATAATGCTGAAAGAGCAACTGTGTCCACTCTCAGTGATGGTGATGTGTCAAACAGGCTAAGGAAGAACAACCTGATGACCACACTGTCAAGGAGTCCATTGCTGTCCATTCAGAAACCCAAGAATTCCATCCAGCATATCCAGCAGGGAAGAGATGAGAAATTCAAGGGCAAAATGTGCATGTGCACTATAAACTATACCTCTGCTTTTTATACTTAAATGTCAATAATATCAATAGCAACTCTTAAACTGAAGAAGTCAGATTTCTGCCAACTGACAAATGTTCCAGGGCACAACATCCACCCCCACCCCCACCCACAGCTGAGAACAGAGAAAAAGTGCAAGACCATCTCTCAGTAACTTCCATGGAGGACTAAACAGACTGTGTTCATATTGGTGATCACTAGCAGGAAGCTTGTGGCTGGGGGCTATGGAGAGAAGGGATAATCTCAAGTCTTCTATACTCACTACCATTATCTCCAAAGTTGACTGTCTTGGAAGAAGTTGGTTCAATGTTTATGGTGCTTTATATTATATGTTATTCTTTGCTATAACAGCAATAATAAAGCGCCCTGCAGTATATAACCTTTTACTCTGAAAGGTCCCAACTCATAAATGTGAAAACTCATTCAACTAGGTAATGGACATACATGGGTTCAATGCACTTCCATCCACTTTTTATTAGATTGCAATTTCCACAACACAATTAATTTTTAAAGAAAAATCAATTAATAGTATTTTACAGAACTAGATATTCTGAATTAGTAGCCCATAATATTTACATAGTTAAGGAAGAATGGGTCATGTTGCTTGTAAGACTAAAATCAGATTCCTAATTGGACCTTTTCAAAATATTGCAAAGTTCCTATGACATTAAAAGAACTTAGATATTCAAATTATATTTTAGATCATAGTCCTAAATCTCCAAAGAAATTACACTGCTTTTGCATACAATACATTAGGGATTTGAGCCCTTTTATTTTATTAAAATGCAAAGTAACTATGCCATCTTGCTCTTTATAAAAATTCAATTACATTGAAAATCCACTAGGGAATATTGACTCTGAGTTTAAGGTGATTCCGAAAACCATAAGCTATGAAGATTACCGTGGAAGAAATTAGACAGAACAATAACAGCAGTTCTGTTTGGTCTCTACAATAGAGTTTACAAATCACTCTCATGTATTTGAGCTTATTTTTTCCATTCATTGTTTTGCCTCCCTGGACCTTGAACTCCCAAACGCTCAAATACAATTTTACCATTCTGCAAGTAGAATCAGGAAAGGTTGTGTAAGCATTATTTGATGATGAAGTTCATTTATCATTTTGTACTTTTTATTGCCCTTGACCTTGTAATTCATATGGAGAATGTGGAAGTACGAATCATGTTTCCTGGTCTTCAGCATTTCTACCCCACTACACAAGCAATTAAGGCCAATTCAGAACCAGAAGCCTCATGTTTAGGGTTCCTAACATAGGAGTGGAGGTTCAGGCTTACTGTCCCTCACATCTCACTTCACTGAAGGATGACATCATCAGAGACTCATAGGAAGGGATACATCTCTAGGCTCTTTGGTCTTCTTGCCTAAAAGAAGAAACCATAATGAGTTAAGCTGCAAGGAACAGACAAGATGGATTATGACTTCTGCACACTGCACACTTACCTCCCATTCACAGTAAAACTGCTCTTGGTCCCGTTGAAATTCCCTAATGCTCTTTTGGGTTCCTAAATTGTGATGAACCAGCCTATCAGACATCTGAATATTATAAGAAAGAATCTAAAACAAATAGAAAGGCTCATGTATTTCTCTGGTAGACTGACTAAATATGCTAAATGATACATTATCAGATTTATTTTGAGATATAACCCACTTACTGATATAAAATATAATCATGTCTCCACTGTTCTACACAATCATTGACTAAATTAAATTCAAGAGCCTTAAGAATATGGAATGCACTCACAAATACTGGAGTCTTTTCTATATTAGTAAAGATATAATGGCACTATAAAATGTGTGGCCCTGTGAGCCAAATGGCCACATGAAGTAGGTGAACTTCCAGAAGTTACACTATTTGTTTTTTCTGCAAACTGTGTGGGCAAGTTAAAACTGAAAAATAAAAGTCATACTTTAAGACACAAGCCATGATTAGCAAACTAGCTTACAGAAATTTTTCAAACATGAATATGAACTGAGTTCACCTTGAGAAAAGACCCAGAGTAACAAATTAACTCAATATAATTAGCAAGGAAACATCAATTATTTAAAGGGAAGATTAATTGCAAGAAAGAACTAGACTTAAACAAGACACTGATCTCATGCTTCCATTGTACATGCAGGATGACAAATCGATGTGGCCCTGTCAATTACATCTGCAATATCCAAGCAGTGCCACACATAATTATATGATACACATAACAGATGTGGCTTCCCATCAGGAAAGCAAAACAGTGTCAGAGAAAGACAGAGAAATGTGCCAGCCTAAGTACACACAAATGAGGTGCTAACAGTCTTGAAAATAAAGTCACATAGCCAATCTATAATGGGAAGTATGAAGTAAACAGAAATTCACCTATTGAAATCCTAACAGCTTGCAAAAAAAATTCACCTAATTTTGTCAACTAATATTCTATTTGGGGATATCTGAAATGTCATTTAAGGGTAATGTATATGGTATAATATAAGTGGAACCACATAGGTAATACTTGCTTTCTATGCCCTGAAAATATAGAGCATTAGAATTCTGAATGGCATTATCACACAGGCCTTGAGAAGTACTACAGTCTTTGATTAGAAAGCTTGTGAGATGAGAATGGAGAGTAGGTTTCAATATGCTTTTCTGTATACTTATCCCCTTTTTGCTGAAGAGAGAGAGAGAGAGAGAGAGAGAGAGAGAGAGAGAGAGAGAGAGAATCAATCAATTGCTGCATACCAGCAGCCTCTCCTTCAGGGGAGAAGGCTGTAGCAGGAACTTGGCTGCCTGGCATTGTTCCCCTGCTGAGTGGTCTATAGGGAGTGAGAGGCCCTGAAACCTCCTCTTTCCAGCTGCATGGTGCTTCTCTTTCACACTGAGAGGACTCATTTTGCACTCCAATGAAAGCTTAAATAATGTTTTATTAAATGTCAGTGAAGCCAGGCGGTGGTAGGGCACGCCTTTAATCCCAGCACTCAGGAGGCAGAGGCAGGAGGATCTCTGTGTGTTCGAGGCCATCCTGGCCTACAGAGTGAGTTCCAGGAAAGGCACAAAGCTACACAGTGAAACCCTGTCTCAAAAAAAAAAATGTCAGGTGAGTATCTGTGTCAGTTGGGGTTCTCTAGATGAAGAGAGAAGATAGATAGATAGATAGATAGATAGATAGATAGATAGATAGATAGAAAGATAGATAGATGATAGATAAATAGATAGATAGATAGATGATAGATAGATAGATGATTGATAGATAGATAGACAGATAGTTAGAGAGGATAGATAGATAGATAGATAGATAGATAGATAGATAGATAGATGATAGATAGATGATTGATAGATAGATAGATAGATAGTTAGAGATGATAGATAGATAGATAATAGATGATAGATAGATGATTGATAGATAGTTAGAGATGATAGATAGATAGATAGATAGATAGATAGATAGATAGATAGATAGATAAATGATAGATAGATAGAGATGACACAGTTATAGACGTAGATATACACATAGACAATAAAAGGGGTTTGTTGGATTGGTAGTTCAATCATGGCAATAGGCATATAGAAGTGGAGAAAGTGTCGCTATATAGTCCAAGAAGTAGGGAGCTTCAGCTGATCTAGTCTGGTGTTTAGCTCCTAGGAAATCCATGGAGATCCACTGGTCTGGAGTCCACATTTATAAGCTGGAAAGGCTAGGGTTTAATTTCAACAGACACAGAAACAATTGTGTGCACACTCCCTGGATAAGAAGGGGGCCAGCAGTCCCATACATACTGCCTTCCTCTATCTCATTTGCATCAGAATCCCACATTCAGTGCAGGGTCTTTTCCCTATAGTCACTGTCCTACTTCCTTAGAAGACTCCCACAGACAAACAGAGATGTTTCACCAGTGCCAGATATGTCTTAATTTACTCAAGTAGACAAAATCAGTCATCACAACAGCATCATAAAAGGAGACTAAATCATCCAGAGTTGGACATGATCAATATGTTATATGCAGCTATAAAAAAGTTACAATAAAGCCCACTAGGCTATATAGTTAATATACACTAATAAAGGGACAAGCAAAACAACACTAAATAGGATGAGGGATTTTTTTACTTAATCAACTTTTTTTTCTTAAATTATGAAAAGTCATCATACAATTGTTTTCCCTTCCTTTTGAAAGAAACCTTCTACCCAGGAATTTTTGCTCTCTAATCCTACCTTCCCAATTCCCTTTCCAGAACAACACTTTTTCCCCTTGGAGATGTGGATGGAACCCTGGCTTCCCACATGTTCAGCATGCTCTCCACCACTGGGTTACCGTCTCCCTTTAGAGACACTCTGACTGACTCTCTTCCATTAAGAGCTCAATTTCCCCAGGTCCTCTCTCCATTTCCAATTCTACCTCTCTTGTATGGGAAAGACATCTACTGATGCTGCCATCTCTTCTCACACATTTCAAGCCCTGCTACCTCTAATTAGGTGAAAAGCATATGGAAGTCCTTCTTCGTCCAGGCTTCTGTCGAGTGTGAATGGAGGCCATGGGCTGTGTGCTCTTGCATGGAGAAGCCCTTTAAGAACAGTGAGTGCCTCCAGCTGAGCTCCCAGAGCTTCATCTCAAGGAGCACCAGCTCAGTTGAAAAGAGTTTGCTCCCTTCTCAGGGGCTCCCAGCCCCTCCAGGCAATAAGAGCTTGGCCTCTTTGTGTTCTGAACCTCGTTTTCTTCCTGGCCTGTTTCCACATAAGTACTTTCTCATTACTCAGAGGAACATGGCCCTGCCTAGTACCACTGGATCATAGACAGTGTGAGAGCCAAATAACTCCTCTCAGATCCTGTGTGTGGTCCCCTGTGGTGACAGGGAGCATCAGCCATGTCTTCACACACAATGGTTCCCCTCAGACATCCCTCTTCTGCAGCAAGAGAATGAGCTCCTAGAAGCTGCCAGGTGCACCCACAGAACTGTGGAGGCCAACATATTTTTATGGGAGAAGTTTGTGACTGACCATAATGGACAAGTTATTAGTAACAGTATTGGACAATGTGGTCTCAAAATCAAGACATGCATAAAGAGAGGAGAAAAGACATACCAAGTGCTGACTGGCTTGTTTTAATGCTATTCAGTTCATTATCAAATTGACATATCAAATCAACTGTTTATCCCTGGATATTTACTCATTCATTTGAAAAATACTTAATGGACACCAACTACATGGGATTGGCAGGAAATAAGGAAGAAAGGCAAATGTCTGCAGACAGAGAGCCGCGGCATCCCCAGCCCCGGTGGTCATTTGTCTTCTCTGCCATCTCTAGGCTCTCTGCTCATTCCTGTCTGTTTTACTGCTCCCCAAAGTGAGAAGCTAATCACAGGCGCTTGAGTCATCATGGGGCAGAAGAGTGCTGAGTGAGCTTCTTCACACAGGCTTGCTGTATGCAGCACGGGGCTTGTGGGACACACAAGTTCTCCCCTCCCCGGCCTCTCCTCAGCACTTACTATCGACCACTCTGAATTGTTCTAAGGAGTGCTGTGGTGTTCGTTTCCAGACAAGCAGCTACCTTGGACAAACAAACCAGGGCTGATTTCCCCTATGGCTGTGAATAGGGAGGAAGGCCGTGCACAGGTCTTCTCTGTATTAGCTTGGCCGCACCCCACACAGTTTCCAGTTAAGTTAACTGGGAGAATAGGAGGCAGTCCCCAGAGAGAACACACCTGGAGAGACTTCTGGGTGAGGTTGCAAAGGGTTTGTCTCTGAGGGCTTTCTTCAACAATAAAAAATAGCAGGGGGGATAAAGGATCAAATGAAGGCAGAATGTTTCTTGCTGTCATCAAAATAATGACTTCAGTTGCTCTGGGTATAGAAATGGTGACCTTGGGCTGCTCTCTGCCTGCCCCTTGACAAAGGTGCCTAAGCAGCCAGCAACACAGGACATAGCAGGAAGAACAAGGGTTCCAGAGGACTGCACTTATCTTGGAAAAGGAAAAATGCTTTTAAAAAGGCAAATCCAATTCTCAGGTCCCCAGACAATTAGATACTGTGCTCCTGTGTCCACACCGAAGCATCTACATGAGGCACAGAGTTGACTTAGCTCAACATGAATCAATATGTCCCCTCCTGCCAAGGAAATGGCTGGTTAGCAACATGGTGTGTGACAGAGAAAGCATAGTTCTGCCTTCTCCCAGGCTGAAACCTTGAGCCCTTTCAGCTCTGCTCCTACTTTCCCATCCCTTTGTGCGTGCGTATGCTTTCTGTCAGTTCACGAACTGATAAAGATTGCACATCCCTCACAAAACAACCTGCACATCACAAAGGAAATGTATTCAGAAGCTGGTAGGGTTTCCTCCATTTGCAGAATCCTGCAAAATTGGCATTACCCGAGGATGATAGTATCCTTAGACTGTTTCTAGGTTTAATTCAGCCTTCATTGTTTCCGATGCCAATGGCAAACAATAGTGAGAAAACAGATGTTGATGGACAATGTTAGGAAAGATGAGAGAATGCTAGAGGGGCAAAAGGTAGGAAAGACAGACAGCAGAAAAGATGGCCTTTCACTTAATATATTTATCCCAACCCCCTAATCCTGTGCACACATGGAGAAAGCTACTGGAAGTGTAAACTTTAGGCCAAAATTATATTCAAAGTGATAGTTATTGAAAAGATGTATCACCTTATTTTTCTAAAAACAGAACCCAGTTTTGACTTTCAGCCCCTTTCTACTGAGTGATGAAAATCAAATTTAACCATATATCTTCTTTCTGTCCTGAGGTGACATATAGATTCCAGAGGTATTGTAAGGTACCACACTTCTGTGTAGCCTGGAAAACATGCATGACGTATCAGCTGGCAGCTTCTATTCGCATTAAATCACTGACCACTGGACAGATTTCACACACACTTCCTGGTGGCAGGTGTCCTTTGACGCAGCCCACTCTCAGTACTTCTGTGCTCTTCTGGCCCCACATGTTCATCCTGTAGCTCCCAAAAAAATGTGGGCAATGGAAACTAAGGTACCCACAGCATCCCCTTTAGTGCCTAGAAGTTTCTGTGGTATGTAATCTTGGAGGTGTGAACTGCCTCTGTCATGTCAGAGAGCATCTTCCTAGAACCACCATGAACACGCTCTATCGCTGTGGTTCTGAGGACTCTGCCTAGTTCCGTTCTGACTGTGTCTCTGAGGGGAAAGCATTCTCGACCTGATTCTCAGATGAGCCAGATGTGTTCTCCTTGCTAGAGTCACACACGAGTCATATTTTCTTCCTTTTTGCCTCTGAAGCCCAGGCAAAATTTCAAAGTTCAAAATCCAGAGTTAGACTCGAGTTAGTATTTTTCTCTAACAGATGTCTTATCCCCTCTCTGGAAAGGTCATAAACTTGGGGTAACAGAAAGATTAAGGAAAAGGAAGGAACAGGGAAAAAACCATACATATACATGTATGTATCATACATGACATATATCATAACACATGGCATGTTATAATAAATCATATACATTAATAGATAATATACTCCTATAAAATCTCTTACAATCCTGTTTCTGGTTTAAAATCATAACATTCTTACTAAAAACTAATTCACCAAACACACAGGCCTTATAACTTAATTGCCCTCTGTCTTAGGCAAACAGCAGCAGGAAACATTAAAAAAATAAAGAAAATTTTATCTGGGATGTTCTTATTTCTTCAAATAAAATTAAGTTGGGAATTTAAAAAGTAGTAAAATCTACCTCCAGCTCCATGCCCCAGAGAAGACTAGAACTCAACTAACAGCTTGGGAATCTATGTCTCAGGAAACTGAGGCTGTATCCGAACTAAGATTTCCAAATGCCAGCTCAATAATGGCCCACTATTCTTCCTGATATTTCAGTTTGTCAGAATACAGAAAACAAAAGCTTTTTAAAAGTCTGATATGTCTTATTATTTAAAAGTGAAGTTTCAAATCCTCCTTTCTGCTGTCTCTCCTTTTATCTATGTGCACTCAAGAATTCCAGATATGTTGTTAAAAATCATATATTGCTCTCAGTCCACAGAACCAGATTCTGATATATCAGGTGCTTCTATGTTCCAAAGACTCGTAGTTCAGGCTAATTTGCTAACTACCTTCCTTGGACTGTTCATAAAACTCACTGGGCAATAATGTGTGGGAAACATCAGCCTCCCCTGAGTGAGCTCCCATAGGCAAAGACTGAGTCTATGCTCTTAGCTCTGTCCTCTAGGGTCTGGCAGAGCAGATGGTATACACAAGTCATGAGTAAACACATTCAATGAGTGAATGGCCCTCTTTCAGCTGATGCTCATAGCCTTCAGGCTATCTACTCCCAAAGATAGAAGTTCTATGGGTCACCACCTTAACCTCTACTATGGTTTAAACATAGCATGTTCTCACAAGGACTCAATGAGCTAAAGGCTTTAATCTCAGTTTGGGGTACTGTATTGGGAAGTGGTGGGAACTTTGTGGGACAGATTATTCCTGGAGGAAGTAGGTCCTTGGGGTGAACTTTTGACCTTCCTGTTTTCTGTGCTTCCTATCCCCTGTGAGATGAGTAGCTAGTTATACACACTTGCCACCATGGTGTTTTACCTCATCACAAGCCCAGAATCCTCAAGTCAATGACCATGAGAAGAAAGTTCTGAAACTATTAGCAAAAGTCAGCCGGTCCTCCTGAGTTGTCCCAGCTTTTTCAGTCAGAGCTGTACAGAAATAATACACTCTCCAAGAGCTGCAAAGCACATGGCTCTCCCTGCATCCAAACACATTGGCTCAATGTCTTCAGTGATGTGATGCATCCTTAAGATTCCAGACACATCTCTGTTCTTTTCTCCCACTCAGGAAATGCTCATGGCTTTGGCTGATATCCTATGTGGAGGACTTCAGATTTGCTCAACCTTCCATGCCACCTGAAAATTTTATACTTTATTTGCAAGTATTAATATTGTACTTATGATTCATCTCACAGCTCATAATGATCAGTCAGATTACTGACCCAAAAGTTGAAGATGGCTATCTGAGATCTCAGATTTTAATATGAATATAATTTTATTTTTATTTATTTTTACCAAAGTGTAGCTTCTAGTGAAGCAAACCTGGATTTAGCCTGAGGTCTACTATTTAAAATATATTTCCAAGAAAATGACATTGGCCTGGTCTGTGGATCACATTTTGAACAGGAAGATATGATGCCATTTCATCAAACCAACCAGGATGCAGTACAGAAGATGTATGGCCTGACACAATGTTTATACCTTGTGATGGCTATTCCTGGCTGTCAACTTGACTACATCTGGAATGAACTACAATCCAGAAATGGAGGACACACCTGTGAGAGATTTTTTTGCTTGGTTTAGGTGGGTGAATCCCTTTCTAGTCCAGATCTTTGAGGTGAGAACACACACTTTTAACCTGAGCCATACCTTCTACTAGAAGCCTACATGAGGACATAGAAGCTTTTGCCCTTTGCCTGCTTGTTCTCTCCCTACTAGTAAGTTCATTCCTTCACTAGCATTAGGGCCTACTTCTTTGGGACTCCAGCGAATACTAAAAACCAACTGAGACATCTAGTCTAGAATATGGAGCAACTGTCAGATTCTTGGACTTTCTGTTTACAGTCAGCCATTGTTGGATTAGTTGGACTGCAGCCTGTAAATCATTCCAATAAATCTCATGTACATAGACAGACAGATAAATAGGTAGGTATGTAGACAGACAGACAGACAGATATACAGATAGATAGACGGATAGATAGACAGGTAGGTAGGTAGGTAGGTAGGTAGGTAGGTAGGTAGGTAGGTAGGTAGATATTCAATCTATAAGTTCTGTTACTCTAAACAACACTGACTATAAACATTTTGGTACCAGGAGTGGGATGGAGTAATGTGAACAAAATGCAA
The DNA here is from genome assembly GCF_903995425.1 of Onychomys torridus. Classification (NCBI taxonomy): domain Eukaryota; kingdom Metazoa; phylum Chordata; class Mammalia; order Rodentia; family Cricetidae; genus Onychomys; species Onychomys torridus. The sequence goes on along the minus strand of NC_050444.1, from coordinate 28,100,850 downwards.
TGTATGGAATTCTCAAAGAATCAATAAAAATATAGTTTTAAAAAGGAAACACTGTGAATAGAGCTTCAAACCACCATGTACATAGGGTTCCACACTATGTGTTTAAAGTAGAAGATGAAAACTCAGTGTTCTTAGTCATGAACTGTGTTTTAAAAAATAACTTTAATAGCCGTTTTGAAATTTGTACCAAACTTTCATAAAGCATTATAACTGAAAGGTACATTTTTTTCCACATTTTAATCATTAACTATTTCCATTTTACAAAAATCTCATACTAGAAACTATATCTGGCATAAATATTTTAAACAACAAAAAGAATGTAAAACTTGTTTGTTTTATTTTTTACTATATTTGTGTTTTAATTTTACACATCAGCCATGGGTTCCCCTGTCCTCCCCCCTCCTGCCCCCATCCCCAACTTCCTGACATCCCCTCCCCTCCATTCCCATCTCCTTCAGGGCCAAGACTCCCCTGGGGATCCATTTAAACCTGGTGGATTCAGTACAGGCAGGTCCAGTCCCCCCGCTTCAAGGCTGAGTAAAGTGTTCCTGTGTAAGCCCAAGATTCCAAACAGCCAGCTCATGCACTAAGGACACGTCCCAGTCCCATAGCCTGAACGCCTCTCAAACAGTTCAAGCTATTCAATTGTCTCACTTATCCTAAGGGTATGATCCAGCAGGGGGGCTCCACAGCCCCTGGTTCACAATTCATGTGCTTCCATTCGCCCAGCCACCTATCCCTGCGCTTCTTCCAATTTTGGTCTCAACAATTCACGCTCCCACAGTCCCTCCTCTTTCTCGACAGTTGGACACCTGGAGCTCCACCTGGGGCCTGGCTGAGGATCTCTGCATCCACTTCCATCAGTTATTGGATGAGAGTTCCAGCTCGACTGTTAGGGTGTTTGGCCATCTGATCACCAGACTAGGTCAGATCAGGCTTTCTCTCGACCGTTGTCAGCAGTCTACAGAGGATGTATCATTGTGGATTTCAGGGGACCTCTCCAGCACTCTGCCTATTTTGTTCTCATGTGGTCTTCATTTATCATGGTCTGTTATTCCTTGTTCTCCCTTTCTGTTCTTGATCCAGCTGGGATCTCCTGCTCCCCTAAGCTTTCTTTCCCTCAAAACTTGCCCTTCATTACTCCCACTGTTGTCCAGGTTGCTCATGTAGATCTCATCCATTTCTCTGTCATTGGTTGATACCTGTGTCTTTCCTAGGGTCCTGTTTTCTAGGAAGCCTCCCTGGAGTTGTGTAGCAATCTAGTCATCTTTGTTTTACATCTAGCATCCTCCCATGAGTGAGTATATACTATGTTTGTCCTTCTGAGTCCAGGTTACCTCACTCAGGATGATTTTTTCTAGATCCATCCATTTGCCTGCAAATCTCATGATGTCATTGTTTTTCTCTGCTGTGTATATGTACCATATTTTCTTTATCCATTCTTCAGTTGAAGGGCATCTAGGTTGTTTCCAGGTTCTGGCTATTACAAACAAAGCTGATATGAACATAGCTGAGCAAATGCCCTTGTGGTATGATTGAGCATTCCTTGGGTATACACCCAAGAGTGCTACAGCTGGGACTTGGGGGAAATGGATTCCCAATTTTCTAAGGAAGCGCCATATTGATTTCCAAAGTGGCTGTACAAGCCTGCATTCCCACCAGCAGTGGAGGAGAGTTCCCCTTGCTCCACATCCTCTCCAGCATAAGCTGTCTTCTGTGGTTTTGATCTTAGCCACTTTGACAGGTGTAAGGTGATATCTCAGAGTCATTTTGATTTGCATTTCCCAGATAATTAGGGATATTGAGCAATTCCTTAAATGTCTTCAGCCATTTGAACTTCCTCTGTTGAGAATTCTCTGTTTAGTTCTATAGCCCATTTCTTAATTGGACTGTTGGGCATTATGATGTCTAATTTCTTGAGATCTTTATATATTCTGGATATCAGCCCTCTGTCAGATGTGGGGTTGGTGAAGACCTTTTCCCATTCTGTAGGCTGTTGCATTGTCTTGTTGACCGTGTCCTTTGCTCTACAAAAGCTTCTCAGTTTCAACAGGTCCCAGTGATTGATTGTTTCTCTCAGTGTCTGTGCTACTGGTGTTATATTTAGAAAGTGATCTCCAGTGCCAATGCGTTCAAGAGTACTTCCTACTTTCTCTTCTATCAGGTTCAGAGTAACTGGATTTATGTTGAGGTCTTTGATCCACTTGGACTTTAGTTTTGTGCATGGTGACAGATATGGATCTATTTGCAGCCTTCTACACATTGACATCCAGTTATGCCAGCACCATTTGTTGAAGATGCTTTCTTTTTTCCATTGTACATTTTTGGCTTCTTTGTCAAAAATTATATGTTCATAGGTGTGCGGGTTAATGTCAGGATCTTCAGTTCAATTCCATTGATCCACATGTTGGTTTTCATGCCAGTATCAAGCTGTTTTTATTACAGTAGCTCTATAGTAGAGCTTGAGGTCGGGGATTGTGATGCCTCCAGAGGTTGTTTTATTGTACAGGATTCTTTTGGCTATCCTGGGTTTTTTGTTTTTCCATATGAAGTTGAGTATTATTCTTTCCAGATCTGTGAAGACTTGTGTTGGTAATTTGATGGGGATTGTGTTGAATCTGTAGATTGCTTTTGATAAGATTGCCATTTTTACTATGTTAACCCTGCCTATCCATGAGCATGGGAGATCTTTCCATTTTCTGATTCTTCAATTTTTTTTTCAGAGACTTAAAGTTCTTGTCATATAGGTCCTTCACATGCTTAGTTAGAGTAATCCCAAGGTATTTTATATCATTTGTGGCTATTGTAAAGGGTGATGTATCTCTGATTTCCCTCTCAGCCTGTTTGTCTATTGTATATAGGTGGGCTACTGATTTTTTTGAGTTGATCTTGTATCCTGCTATGTTGCTGAAGGTGTTTATAAACTGTATCAGTTCCTTGGTTGAATTTTTGGGGTCACTCATGTATACTAACATGTCACATGCAAATAGGGAAAGCTTGACTTCTTCCTTTCCAATTTGTATCCCCTTAATCTCTTATGTTGTCTTATAGCTCTGGCTAGAACTTCAAGTACTATATTGAATAAGTATGGGAAGAGGGGACAGCCTTGCCTTGTTCCTGATTTTAGTGGTATTGCTTTGAGTTTCTGTCCATTTAATTTGATGTTGGTTGTTGGCTTGCTGTAGATTGCCTTTAAAAGAGAACAATACAAAGGATTAATGAAAGAAAGAGTTGGTTCTTTGAGAAGATCAACAAGATAGACAAGCCCTTATCCAAACTAACCAAAAGACAGAGAGAGAGCATCCAAATTAACAAAATCAGAAATGAAAAGGGGAACATAACAACAGACAATGAGGAAATCCAGAGAATCATCAGGTCATACTTCAAAAACCTCTACTCCACAAAACTGGAAAATCTGAAAGAAATGGATAATTTTCTGGATAGGTACCACATACCTTAGTTAAATCAAGACCAGATAAACCATTTAAATAATCCAATAACCCCTAAGGAAATAGAATCAGTCATTAAACATGTCCCAACCAAAAAAAGCCCAGGACCAGATGGTTTCACTGCAGAATTCTACCAGATCTTCAAAGAAGACTTAATACCAATACTCTTTAAATTGTTCCACACAATAGAAGCAGAAGGAATATTACCAAACTCCTTCTATGAGGCTACAATTACCCTGATTCCTAAACCAAACAAAGATGCAACAAAGAAAGAGAACTACAGACTGATCTCCCTCATGAACATTGATGCAAAAATACTCAATAAAATACTGGCAAACAGACTCAAAGAACACATCAAAACAATTATCCACCATGATCAAGTAGGCTATATCCCAGGGATGCAAGGGTGGTTCAACATATGAAAGTCCGTCAATGTAATACACCATATAAACAAACTCAAAGGAAAAAAACCACATGATCATCTTACTAGATGCAGAAAAGGCATTTGACAAAATCCAACACCCTTTCATGATAAAGGTCTCAGAGCGATCAGGAATACAGGGAAAACTCGGTATGTTTTAAGTGTTTTCCAACAAAGCTGCTATGGACTGTTAACAAGTTTCCCAAATCATATCGGCACTTTCTTTGCTCTTGTGCACAGAGTTGGAGGTCCGTCCCCATAGGGAAACCATGTCTCCAACTTGACACAATTGACTCTGCTCAGAATTTCACCAGTTAGCAAATTCAACAAGAGCATGTGTTGAATTCTCTTTGTTCACTGAGTCTCTACATGTAGTTTAGCATATATGGTATCCATAATGCACTGGCTTCGTGATGGAAAGAGTCTGAGGTCTCAGGAGAGTATCTTCTCAATTATTCATTTTATTAGAAGGAAAAGTGAGTATTTGTAAAATGCTGCATACTGGTAAATCTGAGTATTTTGAAATTAGCACCAAATTTTCATAAAGCATTATATACATACCTGACCTAAAAGTATATTTCTTTTCCACATTTTAATCATTCCCTATTTCCATTTTCCATCATAAGCATTTGTTACTTACGATGGCACTCTCTGCATTTCGTAACTTCACAAAAGAACAAAGACCTTTACTTTACTGTAAATGAGGTCTGTTTGTTGTCTTTGTACCTGTCTTTCATTCTCTTAGGGTGACCTTAGTAAAGGAGGAAAGAAGAACCAGAGGAGGGAGGGGGAAGATACAGGTGAAAGGAAAACAAGGAATTCCAGAAGCAAATCCATTATCTTTCAGATTTTACATGTTCGTTCAATATTTTGGGTGAAATTATCTTGCCCATTTTAGACTTCCTTTTATCTCACAAAGTACATGTTCTCCCTTCTAGAATGAAAGAGAAAAATGATTGAGGGTGTATCATTCTGCAGACTGCCTGCCTCGGGCCTTTTTATCCTGGAAGGAAATGAGGTTGAGCCCAAGGGGAGAGGTGTCTCCTGGCTGGCAGTCCTGGCCTGTGTCACTGCTCAGCTCATCATGCCTTGCCCCTGGTACTTCAGGGAAACCTGATTTCACGCAAGGAAACCCTCTGTTCTTGGGTGTCTCCCCCTTTATTGTCTATCCCTATGTCTGGAAAACTCTATAAATTTCACACATTTTCAAGACATTAATGCCCAAAATATTTGTTCTAGAATATGTTGTTCTAGAGAAATGAACATCAAGAGAAGCACTGCTGACTCCCGCGCTGTAGTAACAACAAGAGACAAAGAGGGACTGAGACAGTAGCTGTGCAGAGGTGATGCATCATTTTCTGGAACTAATGGCCCCCTCCAGCAGGACACCCTTCCTTCGACAGGGCCTTCTTTCCAGTAATCTGTAACAGAGAGTGCTCAGCAGAGCTGTAACCAGAACACACAGGAGACTTCTCTGGGAACTCTGCCTTCTCTCACTTCACTGTGTTTCTATTCCGAAATCTGAATCTAAGTTCCCAGGGCTGAGAAATCTCCTCATCTATCAGTTTAAATAGTGAGAGAACGTGCATCCAACTTTTCTCATTTGAAATGATCAAATGAGACAAAGAAGTCATTGTGAAACATGACCAGGACTCATTAAACCATAAATTGTTGAATGCAAAAATAATTTCAGTAATCACTCGTGATAATTGAATGTTTACTTTCCAGTAAATCACAAAGGCCCAGTCATATTTCCTTTCTGGTCCACATCAATTTGTTTATATACAATAACTTAAGCTGCCTGGAGGAACTAATTTTCTTTGTTTTTTCATACAGCTTTTTTTCATATCCACCCTTCTTTTCATGTCTGCTCATTTATCTGTATAAAACTGTGTTAACCTAAAATATTTTATTACAGATCTTTATCTGGCTGACAGTTCTCCAGCAGCTATGAAAAGCAAGCCTTCTGGTACTGTTCTGCATTCCTCTTCTTTTCAGTCATTGCCTAGGAAACCCCCAAAATGTGTTTCTTAATTCTAAAGTATCAGACCTCCTGGTTCCATGAAAAATTCATAAATGCAGACTGAATTATAGTATTAATATATAGTGCTTCAGAAACACATTAACTCAAAGTGAGTCATAAGTGTCTCTAAAACACAAATAAATAGTCTTGACACTACCTCTTCAACTTGTTTTAGCATCTACTTAAGCCCATTTCCTCCTGCACAGACTTCTGCTTCCTGACCTCACATGAGAAATATCTCCTGGTGCTCAGTGTCTCTATCAACGTCTACATAACCTGAAGTCACTATAACTCATGCTCTGCTCATTTCCAGATAAGATGCACAGCTTTTCATTTTATACACTTGGTCCCTAAACATGGTATCTAACTATATTCTATGTGCTGGAATAAGAAATATTAATTTTTTTAATCTCTCCAACCGTATTTTAATTCATTCTTTCATACATAAATTGTTTAGATCTTCTGATGGGGACAAATGTAGTATGACTATGAGAATGCAGTTAATAGCTTAAGAATGACCTGAGCTTGAATCTAAGCTGTTCTTCACTTGTGACCTTGCCCAAGGTGTCTGGCCTTCTGAGTTTCATGTGTCCAATCAGACTGTGAAGAGGAAGAAGAGCACAACTCTACTGGAAATAGCTTTACTTTCTAGCTGCTTGACAGCTTCATAACTGCTGTATCTCAAATGTGCACCACAGATATTTATAGTTGGAACTGATCTCTCAAATTTGTATGTTAATGGTATTTGGATATAGATACTGTGGAGTGATTAGGATTAGATGAGACTGGTGCCCCGTTGATAATCTTCATGTAAAGAAGAGACCCTAAGCCAGCATCCTTTCTGTGTCTTGTCACCATGTGAAATGACACCCTCCAGCATGTTATTTTGGGAATGGTCTCTGTCAGGTATTTTGCACCATGCTCTTGGACCTCCAGCCTCTAGAGTATGGGCTAACTCACATTATATAGTCTTTCTCATTATATAGTAGTTTCTCAGTAGGTAGCATCCAGTTATTACAAAAGAATAAAAGTAAGTAGGATAACAACATCCTAATGGAGTATTTAAGCAATATTTACTAACTTCTCATTACCATAATCCACTTCCTCAGTTAGCTCCCTTGGGTAACTTCCTTTCAACGTGCCAGCACAAAATATCCCCTCGCTCAAGTTCTATGTGTATCTTTGGGCATGTCCAGATAGCAGAAATACAAAGTATCCAGAGCAGGGGCCAGATGGAACAATGAAAATTAGATCCAAGAGGTTAAATAGGAACATTTCTAAGATGAAAGAGAATTAAAATCACTTAGAGAAGGCAGGGCTGTAGTAGCGCACACCTTTAATCCCAGCACTTGGGAGGAAGAGCCAGGTATATCTCTATGTGTTCCAGGCCAGCCTGGTCTACAGAGCGAGATCCAGGAGAGGCACCAAAACTACTCAGAGAAAGCCTGTCTCAAAAAAAAATCACTTGGAGAAAAAAAATGCATTTCATTACTGAAGGATTTTTTTTTTATTTGCAGTGAATTTTTGAAGTATTTTTAAAACCTCTGATTAGTGGCTATTGACCACATAACTTTTAACTATACCAATTCCTTGTCTGTGCATATATTGTATAAATAAATAAGGGGATGAGACTAAAGGCACTTATTCTTCTCAGGCACATTTGCTTTGGGGGTTGGAAATGATAAGAGAATCAAACTAAGAGTCATAAATACTTACTTTCTTCTGTCATGCCCTATAATTGCTTGGGAATCCTAGCACCACTCCAAAACCAACGCATCTTTTCAGGAACTCAAAGCTGTTGGAACAATTTATCATGATATAATGAGGTACACAGACTACTATAGTCTATCAAATATGTAGCATATCAGTCATAAATACATATAGTCATTGTTTATCTAGTAGAATTGTCAATAACTAGCACACATAACTCCAGAGCACATGAACAGTGGCTTGTCTAAATTGAGATGTACTTTTGAATATAAAGTATATGCTAGATTCCAAATATTTGGGGAGGAAAAAATTCCAAGTACAATCAATAATTCATTGTGATTAATTATCACATTAACAATTCATCATTTATGTTAATGTTAACATTTACTACTAATAATTGTTATGTTGGTTACACATCAAATGCATTTTCAAATTTGAGTTAAATAAATATATTAATGAAATTAAATGTACATATTTCTTTTTCTTTGCTCTCAGTGTGGCTATTCAAAATTTTTTAATTACATTTGTGTGTGCACTTATGTTTTTAATTACACTTTTCTTAGACAGTGGTGCACTATGCCATTTCAGATCCTACTCATTTCTAGTAAAAAGAAGTCTGAGGGTCATGGTCACCTCCAAAGCCTCTGATGCTCATCTCCCCTTCCAATTTCCACTGCCTTGTGCTGGAGAAAGCCCCAGTCAAGCCCCCCTTAAAGGAGGCAACAGGTATCTGGGAACCCTGTCTTTTCTTGGCTGCCCAGTTCATGCTGTCTACCACTTCCTGAGTTGGTTTCCTCAGACAATGCATTTGCAACCCTAACCCCACTGGGGGAAGGTTGATTTGCCACAGTGCTCTAACACCTCATTCCTAACTGCCACCTTTAAATATCCAATAGCTTCATACTGGCCCCCAGGTCCAGGGTGTTGCTCATCATCTCCTGAACCTCTTCTCTCCTGCTCCTGGACTTTCTCTGTTTTCCCCCAAGTCCTCTAGATCTCTGCAGACTTTCACACTCTCACGTGATTCACCTCATTATGTATGTTCTCGCTGCTTCCTCAAAACTAACAACACCCTTTAGGGGGGATTCACCTCTTTAAGTTTAAGGTATTAATTTGCTTAGCAGTACTTGAAATAATTGGAATGAGATTAAAAGGGTGCAGGAATTTAGATGATGGAACATCTCTTCTAGGATAAAAGATTTAGCTTGGAAATCCTAGCTATCTAAAATGATTTCTAGGCAACTGGTATTGCTGCCGCCATCTCACTTTCAAGTGATAAATGGTGATGCAGCTTGAGAGAACTCTACAGAGCAGTCATTTGTCATCTTGACTTTTCAGTTAAAAAGATTCATAGTTTGAGAACAAGCAATAGAGATCATGACTGGTAGGGGCATCCCAACATCTCTCAGTACCTACTTGTTTACTAGGCCAGATTATGTCACACTTCAAGAAGTGACTCATTTGATACACACAGAAAGAGAACTGCAGCATACAAAATGCTTAGAAAGTCTCCAAGAATCAATCTCACTGGCTTTACCATAGAGCCAGATTGTTTGTGTGTTTGATATTTTCAGTGGTATTATGTATTCTAGGATGCCAAAAGGCCTGTTTCATGCATTGCATCCTTTGACTAGGTATCATCTCATTGACGGGAATATATAAGAACACACACTACTTTTTCTACAAAGAAAGTGTAGCTCTTTTTGGTTCTGCTTATTTTCAGAGATCAATCATGAGACCTTATCCATGAGTAGCTAAGCAGGTAATTTTCTACACATACATAAATAGACACACACACACACACACACACACACACACACACACACACACACATATATATTCCTTAGTGGAGTATTGAAAATAAAGTGCTACAGCCTCATCAGTTTAAAAAAAAAAAAAGATCAAATAATGCCCTACTGTACTGTTCCTGTAAGAGTGCTTTTGAATGCAAATTGCATTTAGTCAGTGGACCAAGTAAGGCAGATTGTTCTCTAAATGTAGGTGGATTTCATTCAATATGTTAAAAGCCTGAAGTAAACAAAAAGGATAACCATCCTCAATTAAGAAAGAATCCTTTTCTTTCTTAATTGAACTAAAGCTGGGACATTGTCTTTATTCACAGACTTGAACTAAGACTTTTGCACTTTCTGGGCTTCAAGCCAAGAATTTCAAAAAGCATCCCTGGTTCTCAGGCCTTCAGACATAGATAGAACCATATCCAACATGTTTGCCCCTTGATCTCCAGCCTTCTGATTCATCCTGTAGACCTTAGGGCATACCAACCTCCAGTTCCTAATAATAAATCCCTTTAGGTACAGAAATGTTGATATATAGATATGTCTCCTACTGATCCTATTTCTCTGGAGAATGTTTACTCTTCTACTACACCAAATTGCCAGATCATAGAAAGTAAACACAAATCTTATTCACATTTTACAGAAAATTAAAGTTAGGGGAATTGTCAGAGTTTATGCAGTTCATAATGGCCACTCAAACTAAACCTAAGTCCCAAGGTCTAGTTCTTCAATGCATTCTTTCTGTCTTCCAAAGAATAATTCTGTGTCGATAAATCTATTTAGGCATGCAAACTAACATAGAAATGTAAGAAATGTTACAATCAAAATGTGGTTAAACCACTGTATTAGTTATGGTTCTCTAGAGGAACAGAACTGGTAGAATATATTAGAGAGAGAAATGAAGTTTATTGGAGTGACTTGCAGGATGTGGTCTAGCTAGTCAAACAAAGGCTATCTACTAATGGAAAGTACAAGAATCCAGTAGTTGTTCAGTCCACAGTGATAGATGTATCAGATGGTCTTCAATATATGCCAGAATCCCAAAGAAATAGACTCTAATTCTAATACCTATGGACTTGCCAGTGAGATTGGGGGCAAGCAGGCAAAGAACAAAAGGTTCTTTCTTCCATGTCCTTTATATAGGCTACCCCCAGAAGGTATGGCCTAGATTCAAGGTGCATATTCCCACCTCAAAAGCTCTGAATTAAAGGTCACCTACCAACTTGAAATAATTTAATTAAGAAAAAATCCCTCGGTGGTTTACGCAGCCACTTAGGTTTTAGTTAATTCCAGATGTAGTCAAATTGACAAACAAGAATAGCCATTGCAACCACTTAGTCCAATTGCTGTTGTTATAATGAACCAACTAAGGCTTGACACTTCATAAAGCAATGTAGCTCATTTGAACCAGACTCTGGTGTGAGAGAATCCAGGTGGCATGATGCTAGCTAGCATAAGGGCCCTGAATGAGTTATACCATGGTAGAAAAATCAGAATAGAAATGGAAAGCTGTGCACAGACATGAGATCCAGGAGGCTGGTGGTGCCAGGAGACCTTTTAACAATGCAGTCTTATGAGAACCAACTCAGTTCTATGAGAGCTACATGAATCTCTACCAAGATTTATGGCCCCAATGATTAATTACTTCATGCTAGCTATAATCTAACTTCCAAAGAGCCCACTGCCTCAGTGTTCCATACTGACAAACACACTTCAAGACATACTCAAGCCATGTTTGAACCATAGCAGCACTAAGGAAGAGAATAAGAAGCAGATATGTCATGGAGAGGTGAACTACATACCCAGATTAGGTAGCACCATGAGGAGAGAAAAGGCACCATGTTACAACTTTGAAGGCTTGGAAGAATTCACATGCGACAGAAGGGAAACCCCTGGAGACACATGGTGTAATTTTCACAATATGTTCAATTGGACCAGGGTAAGGTGAAAGCAGAATGCAAGCAAATGTCCACAAACAAACAAGAAAACTAAGGAGCAGAGCTGAGAGGAGGGTTTCTACTTTGAAAGACTAGGAAATATGATGAAAAATAGACATCCACAGTCAGGGAAAAACTAGATGGATGATGTCTAGTCTTCTATGTAGGCATAGGAACAGGGCATAATGAAAGAGGAAGGAACAGACAACAGGTCTTGAGGTGGCAGGTTTTCACTGTAGCACCACTTTCCTCTGCAGTGATGTGTAACATCATGTTGTGTATCTTAACTACAAACCACTGAGTAAATATTGGAAGATGGGGGTGATGCTGTATGGACCTTAATTAGGATCGAGCCAAATGTGCCCTGAGTAACCTATCATTAAAGAAAGTTAAGAGCAACAGTACAGACAGCTAAAAACTGAAGTAAAGTCAACTAGGATGTTAAAAATCACTTCTAATAACATCAAAGATCAGAGCTCACAGTAAAAAAAAAAAAATCAGAAAGCCAATGAAGAAATTTTTATCAAATTGTACCATAATTAAATAAGAATGGGCCTTAACCAAGCCTGTCTCTATTTTCTGGAGCTACAATAACAAAGCACAGACCACGTGATTTAAACAACAGACGTGTACTTCCTCCAGAATCTGGAAGCTCTCATCCAGGCAGTCCCCGGACAGGTTTCTGTCCTTAACTTTCAGACAAATCTCCCCTTCTTGATGTTCTCAGTGGCCTTCCTTTTATCTGTCTGTCCTAATTGTCTGTACAAACCTACCCCAAAGGTTCATTTAACTTAGTGACCACTTTAAAGGCCCTGTCTCTGGATAAAGTCCGATTTTAAAGCATTGTTAGTTAGGACCTTTATGTGTGAGTGGAGAACTTAATTCAGCCCATAACGAAGCCCCATGTTTCACCTGCCTGCATGGTTTTCTTCCCACCCTACAATGACCAAGAGAGTTCTTCCCAGCCACAAGGGCCTGCATCTTTGATACTGTGCTATTTCCAAGAGTTCCTTCTTCTATGCAAGTGGGAAGGAGAGAGAGTAGAGCACAATACAGAGGTGACTTCATAACAAAAATAGAATATGTATTGTAGGTGCTTCACAGAATATATGTCTGTCTTTAAAAAAAATTCTGCCTCAACCCACAGAAATATTTTATATGAAATTTTTATCATTCACTGTAAAAAATGTTTCATAGTACACATTTTTTGTTCTTTCTTATTCAATTTCAGCTTTTCTAATTACATAATGTAACCCACTGAATGGTTGTATGAGCCACTTAGGAGTTCGGAACTACCGGTCAGAGCAGACTACCTACAGATGGTAGGTCCATGAAGACTGCAAACCCAGAGATCCAAGGACAACCTCTTTTAGTTATATCACAGCTCACACTGTCAATTTGACAGAACGAGAATGACTTGGGAGCAAGCCCCTGGGCACGCCTGGAAGGATTATCTAGATTAGGTCACTGAAGTAGGAAGATTCCCCCATCTCATAGACTGCACTTCTGAACATAATGAAAAGGATGAAGAAAGTGAGTGAAGATCACACTGTGTTTCTTCATGGTATATTTGATGTGACCAGTTGTCTCTAGCTCCTGTCTGTAAAAGAGAAAAATTCTCTATTAGTTGTTGCAATTAACTAGTTGCAACTAATTCTTTTTTATTGATCATTTTATTTTAAACATTAAAATAAAATTACAGAATTTCCACCATTCTTATTCATCCCTCCAATGTACATTTGCCTTTGCTCCCTCTAGAAATCATAGCCTCTTTTTTAATTGGTGTGTGTGCCTCTTTTTTAATTGGTGTGTGTGTGTGTGTGTGTGTGTGTGTGTGTGTGTGTGTGTGTGTGCTTTCAGGGCTCACCACCTGGTATTGGAAAACTAACTAGGGAGCTCATCCCTGGGGAAAGCTATTTGTCACAGGCTGTGTTTATTGGGGGGAAAGGCACTATGACCATGGCAACTCCTAGGTTTAATGAAAAGCATTTAATTGTAACTGGCTTACAGTTTCAGAGGTTTAGTCCTTTATCAGCATGGCAGCACACAGGCAGACATGGTGCTAGAGCTCAGAGTTCTCCATCAGTGTCTGCAGGCAGCAGGAAGAGTGACCACTGGGCCTGGCTTCGGCTTTTGAAACCTCAAAGCCCACCCCCAGTGACATACTTCTTCCAACAAGGCCGCACTTTCTAATGCTTCTCAAGTAAACTTCTCAAAGTAAACTCCCTGATGACTTAGCATTCAAATACATGAGCCTACGGGGGTCGTAGGCTCATTCAACCCATCACACATTCTCCCTTTCTCAACAGTCCTTAGATGTGTATAGTTCTTTGTCTAGGGATAGAGACTTACGAGATCCCCCTTTCATATTTACATATCTATTAGTGGTGTGCTTATTTATGTCTTATTTAGTCAGCCACATTGCTAATGTATCATGGAGGATGCCTCCATGTAATGTCTTGAAAATCCACTCTTTAAGCAGATTTACTAGTCCTCCTACTTCTATAATCCTTCGACCCTCTTCTCCCTTGTTCCCAGAGCCTTAGGTTCACGAGCTGTGTTGTATATGCACCAGTTGTCCCATTATCACTTGTTCTCCACGTTTTGAGTGGTTATAACTTGCTACTATTGTCTCCATCAATTGTGAAGAAAAGTTTCTTTGATGGGGAGTAAGAGCTTTACTTACCTGTAGGTACAAGGTTATACATGTAGAATGCAGTTAGAAATAGTTGCAGTTGAGTAAAGTGGTGGTGGTAGGTTCTCCCCTAAGATCCATGACCTCATCAGCACTGCTGAGTGAGCCCTAAGTTCAATTAGAGAGTTGTTCATTGGAGCCAAGACAGCAGTCTCACTATTATACCTTTAGGAATATCTTACTGGATTGGTCATCACTGGGATTCATAGCTGGGTAGGATTGCTGTTTCCCCTCCCATGTTAGAAGCTTGAATAACCCCTTTTGGTGCTATGAGTGTTCGTCCTCAGGACCAAGGCTTTTAGGTCAAATTCAACTTGGATCCTCTGGGTTTTGTGCACAATGTGTTTTCAGCAATAGGGCCATAATTTCAATATCTAGGAAGCAATAAAGAGAACAGCAATAGCCTATATTGTTTTGAGAGTCTCTTGGACTTGAAAGGAGGTTTCTCATGCTTGGTAGTGGGCTTCTTGTTGTGTTGCTGCTGCTGCTGATGATGATGATGATAATGATTATGCTATTGTTAGTCTATGGATCTTTGGGGGAGCATTGTCAACCCAAAAGGAATAACTTTATTTAAAATATATATGTGTATATGTATGCATATAGATTTATATGTATTTATGTACTTTTAGAAAAATAAATAGTAATATGATTTAATGGCTTTTTAAGACATCCTTAGTATTATTTTACCCTCCTTCCTCTTCTTCTGTGTTGATCCTCCCTCCCAAGTTAAAGTCTCCTAGTTTTACCCAATCCCCCCTTCAAATCACTTGTAATATTCCTGCAGCGAATGTCCTTTAGGAAACATTCAGTGAAAAGGCTGCCATGGGACTTAAGGCTTTTTGGTTGTAGTATAGGAGAGAAGTATGAGCCACTTTCAAAAAGCAAAGTTGTATGGTTATGACAAAAATAGTTCCAAACTAGTAGAAGGCTGAAGCTAACCCAAGACAAATACTAGTCTCATGCTCAGATGGAGAAGCCTATTGAGTACCCAAGGCACTAAGGAGAGATGACAGTTAAGTGTTCATCCCTAAACAATACAGATATGCCTCTCCCTATGAGGTCACCGAGCACCATTTCAGAGGGCAGGAGGGAGATTATAAGAGCTAGAAGATAAGAAGAAAGACTCCATCCCAGAAGAAATACCATCTCTGGGCATGACACAGCGAGTACATTCATGAACTCACAGCAGCTGCAGTTACTTGAATTGAGCCTGGTGAAGATTGGTCCCTCCTAACAGTCAGCCGTGACTGCAGACAGGTTCATGGGATCCTACCTCTTTTTGCTGAAGTATTGTCCAGTATTCATTCTAGTCAAGTCATTGTCTTCATAAGTCTACATAAGGGTGAGACCACAAGGTTCCAGTGCCTAGTTCCAAATCTGTGGTCATACAGACAACCCTGGTTAAACCGAATGGCTCACAAAACAAAACAAAAAGGTAAGGATATGGGAAAGGAATTGTAGGAAAAGGAGAAATTGACAGAGGTGGGAAGGAGATAAGAGGGTTGGGCATGAGAATGATCCCAAATACAACACAAATTTTTGGTTTGGTATGTTTTGTTTTGTACACTATATTTTGTTTTTCCATATGTTGGTGCCATTGTGCCTGTTCATACACACATGTGTGTATGTGTGTGTGTGGAGGGGGTATTTGTATATAAGCATATTGTGTCCAGAGTTTAATGTGAATTGAACTCTGTGTTACATGTTATTTTTTGAGACAGAGTCCCTCACTGGGACCTGGAACTCACTGATTAGGATAGGCTGGCTGGCCAGCAAGCTCCAGAGATCCTCCTGCCTCTGCCTCCTCAGCATTGGTCTAGGCAGCTGGCACTGCCCTTGGTTTTGTACATGGGTTTGGGACATGAAACACAACTGTATTAATATTGAGATTGCATTACAATGCTATTATAGTATAGTTCGATAGCATTATACATGAAGAAATCCAAAATATCTTAATCAGCCTCCAAGACATAGCAATGCCTACCCAGGAGATGCTGCTAAACATACTTAGCAAAGAAAATAAGTAGAATATCAAATTGTTAGCTGAAACTTCTTTATCCTGAGACCCACGAAAAGGAAAGTGTGAGCCAGGCTGAGCCCTGGGGGTCACAGTGTAACCACTGAACCCAGTGATTCTCCCTCCTAAAAACAAATGGTACTCAACATAGAGTAGTTCCACTTAAGGTTTGGTTTTTTCTTTTAACTTTACCAGAATTTGAAATTGGTTCACATGAAATAAGGCCTTACTCCAATACTTGATAGGATGGTGAGCAGCAGCACTGAGTCACAGCTTTTCATCAACAACTCAGTCACAAGGGAAACACTCAATGCTTTAAGGGACCATGTGATATGTTAGGTGTGTTACATGCATGCTTGATTTATAATATTTTCAACTTACAGTGTGTTTTACAGGACATAATGTCCTGACATGTGACTTTTAAATCACTGTTCCTCAAACTGGAAAGGGACAGTAAAGAGACTCAAAGAGGAATTTAATATTTCTCACTTAAGAGACTATGGGGTTTATTTGAGATTTTTAAATACAGAAAATAACCACTTGAGAAAAATCTAATCTACATTATGGTTTAAGCAATATTGTATCATTTACTGCTCATCAATTATAGATCGTTTCTATATATTACAAACTCTCAACCGTGTGGACTGATTCATCTTATAATTTTCATTCTGAGTCACTGTTTTATATCTTCTTTCTCACTCCATGATGAACTGTGTCCTGATGTGACCCTCACTAACCTATTACATTTCATCAGAGCTGTTTTACTTCAGCCAAAGTAGTTTTTATTAATTATTACTAACATGAAGTTGTTGTGTCTTGGTCTTCATTAGCTTTGTTGACATGTGCAAGGACACTGTCATCATTGTATGTCATCTCTGATAATGTCTTATATTAATGTCTTATAATGCGCCATGTGCATTGCTCAAAAAGAGAGAGAGAGAGAGCATAGTGGGGCATGAACACTGGTACCTACATCGGGGAAAAGAAAAAATTCCTGCTTAGACACTGTTTGAACAACCTTCACTCATCATCGTATCCTCATTGTTTCCAGTAGCTCTTAATCAATAGTGCCTTTTATTGTTGTTGCTAGCTGAGATTCAGGAAACAAGAGTTTCATGGAGATTCATTCTAGAAAAGAGTTTTCAGTTGTTCATTAGTAGTACTACTATACCATTTAATGAGCTACTTTATCTTACGTCAGGTCCTGCTTGTGTTTATAATCCTCATTTAATTTACTCCACATAATTTCAGTAAGTAGAAATTGTATGGCATCCTTTTTTTAAAAAGGAACTCTAGAGAACAAACAGATTAAGTAGATTTTCTAAACAGGTCAAACTTTACACTTTGATCAATTGACTCTGAAGTCTAGTCTCTTAGCTAGTCATATAGGGTACCTCTAAGACCTTTAACTTGCCTAAAATTGTAGAAGTTGCCTGCAAATCTTTCACATCATAGTAACACACACACACACACACACACACACACACACACACACACACACATACACACAATTGTGACTTTAAAGATCTGATTGTTAGTGATTTCAAATTAATGATATCTATGTTTTATAGACAATTCTCATCTATTACCAGACCCATTTCTGCCTAGATCTAGAGAAAGAAAATTAACAAGGACGAGGTTTTCTTCTATCTGTGTATTTCTCATTGTGCTAAAGACTGTCATTCCTGCTTATTCTCTCTCCAAAATCTCTAGAGAAATATTTTCCATTGCCAGAGAAAAGGGTAACTGTGAACATCCTCTTGTTAATCTGGCCTTTGTGGTCAGCTTGTGATGCTCAGATGTTCATGAATTAATGGTATTGCTTTCCATACTGAAAAGAAAATGTGTGTGATTCTAATGAGGCATCAAGGTCAAGTGAAAGGCAAATGCACTCTGCAGGAGTCAGAGACGGATGACAACCGTAGTCTTAATCAGAGTTCCAGAAAAGATCTTGTGTGACTCTCAACTCAGACAGTCAGGAAAAGCAATTTACATTTCATGTCTGAGACAGGACAATCTGTCACTTGGAAATATTTGGGTCAGTAATATTAGCTCAGAATAAAATCATGATGAGTACGTGAAAGTTGTCTTAAATAAATTCAGTAAACAGAAGGGTTCTGAAAGCAAAGATATCCCTTACTTTCCCCTGAAATTTGTATCTGAATATCATACCACTGTGAGACTGGAAGAGTATACATGGGCATATAAATTAATAAATGCTTCATTTTAAAAAAATTAAGATCTCATGAAATAATTTTCTGCATAAATTTATGATTTATGAAGTTACATATATATCTTATATATCTTTGGGCTCACATAATGGCTGCTGCTATCTATGATTTTTTTTTTGAGCTGAGGATCAAACCCAGGGCCTTGCACTTGCTAGGCAAGTGCTCTACCACTGAGCTAAATCCCCAACCCCTATGAATGTTTTTTTATTAAAAATTAAAATCACGTACATGTAAATATTTGTGGAGAACTGAAGCTATCGGTCTCTGCTGTAGAAAATCTTCCAACTCCATTTACTCTAAAACACATGGCATGGGAGCTGAGGAGACGGCTCAGTGGGCACAGTGATTGACAGACACACAAGCACAAGGACCTATACTTCATACCCCTAGGTCCCACATAAAATACCAGGTGGATTGCACTACTGCAGTCCTAGTACTGAGGAAACAGAGATGGGAGGATCCCTGGAACTCACTGGCAAGCTAGTGTTGCCAAATTGGTAAGCTCTCAGTGAGAGGTCTTGATTCAAGAAGTAGGGTGAAGGGTGATTAAAGAAAACACTTAACATTTCCCTCTATATTTCCCACACATAATCATGCAACCACCACACACAATACCACCACACACAAAAGAACTGTTCTTAAAGGATGTCACATTTCAGTGTATACTGCAGAGATTTTTAGACCACGCCCTCAACTCTGCTGCACTCTGTAAGTAATGCCTAGCTGTATCCCAAAGGCCTCCCTTTGGCAAAAAAAATGAACTGCTTCACAGTGGCTCCTATGGAAACTGCTTGCTGCCCGGCAGTTATCCATTACACTCTCCATCCTGAGAGGTTGCTAAGCAGCAAGCCTAGCCTCCCTGCTCAGAGGCCTGCTGCGTTTTGAGAGCTCCTTGCTCTGGATTTTGTTTGTTAATGAGATTTGGTAAAACAATATTGGCTAAGACTTTTTTTAATGCTGGACAATGTTGTGCACATAGAGATCATTTGAACAGAACCTCATTTGTCTTAAAGCCATAGTATATGTATGGATTCTAGTGTTATTCAAAGACCATATAGTCCAGCATTCCCATTTTACACATGAAGAATCTGAGGCTCTGGAAAACATAGTCAACGTCTGATTTCTGAGCACTACATCCATAACCTATACCCTGGATAGAAACTTCACTGTGGGAAGATTATCAGAGGGAGTAAGTCACTGTCTGCAAATCAGCCTAAGCATATGAAATCAAGAGATCAGGATTCCAGAGCCTCCCCCTCAGAGTGTTGCCTATATCTCCAGGGGAGCCCCCTTTCAGGAAATTATTGTTGAACTTTAGCCTAGACAACCATCTTTCTCCAGAGACATCTGTGCCTAGGAAGGTCTTCAGAAGGAAACCTTCAGCTCACAGAAGGGTACAAATACATCAGAGTTCAGCTCCACCCACTATTGGCCACAATACAATGAAAGGAAGATCCAAGCTTCGAGGTCTTCGGCAAACCTCTCCAGGCTTCTCTCATTTGTGTCCTTAGCTGTTTGTACTAGACCTGTCCCAGGTTGCCTATTGCCTTGATTTTCCTAGGAAGTTTGCAGATATTTCTTCCAGGCATGATGGCACACATCTATAGTCCCAGCACTTGTGGATGAGGTATAAAGATTGCCCGTGAGTTCAAGGCCAGAATGGTCTATATACCCATACCCTGGCTCAAAAAATAAAATAAGACCATAAAAAGATGTTTCTGGGCTTCTCTAGGGCTCAGGGTCATCATCTGAACAGATGTACCATCCATTTGTGGCGAAAATCACATTAACACGTAAAGTACTAAAACAGCCTGGCTCAAAGTATGAGTATGATCATAACCATTATTATTATTATTTTCCTTTATTTCCACAGCACATAATTGATCACTATTTTTTTTTTTTACCAAGAGAGAAAGAAGAAAAGAAATGAATATTCTAAACATTGTAGGGTAGCAGCTAGGGAGCCTTGCTTCTGTCAGCTTGGGGCTCAGTGACCACTAGAGGATTAATGATCACCAGAGAAACTTTACACAAGTGTGATTCAGCCTGGATTTCTGAGGAAGAAAAGATGTCAACCCAAAGAACATAGACTGAAGCTTGACAGGGGCAAAGAGAGGAACGGACCCACAGAAAAGAGATTTACTTAGCACTTGAGTGTATTAAGTCATTTTCATATATTAAGTCATTTGGCTCAAAACATGTCCTGTGTCTAGAGTGAGTTCACATTACATGTTTAGAATACTCATTTCATCTCAAAGGTATAATTTAACCTAACAGTAATTCCTACTTGTTATGCTATGAATCTGAAAGGTTCCCACAGACTCATGTTTCAAATGCTTGTTCCCAAGTTGGTGGCACTGTTTGTGAGGCTGAGGAGCATTCAGAAGGTAAAGGCTGGGTGGTAGAAGTGGGCCACTAGAGACAGGCCCTTGAGAGTGGGACACAGTCCCTGGTTCTATCATCATCCTCTGATTCACTATGATTTACTATGATACAGAAAACTCTCCTCAGTCACATATTTCCACTGCCTGCCGGGATGTTCTGCTTGGACACAGAACCAAATGGCTGTGGACTGAGTCCTCTAAAACTGTGAGTTAAAGTCCTCCTTCAAGTTGTTTCTGTCATATCAATGCAGAAGTAACTAACAGACCACATGAATAGACTTGCTGTCTTCTGCTAGTGCTTGCATGTGCAAGCTTCTGTATTGTGACTACAATGTACAAACAGCAGAACAACTCCACATAAGAAAAAAGCCCAGCAGCATCTTTCTGCAGTCATGAGATTAAAAGGTATCTTTTCCAGTGCCAGGAACGATTTCCTTATTGATGAAAATGTCTTTAAAACAATTAGAGAGCTGTTGGTTACTGGCAAGGCGCGCATGCCACTACTGCATCCTTAGGGTTTACCGGGCTGTACTGATCAGTGTTATCTTTCCCACTAGCTTCTCATCTGAAAATGATATGCTTCTCCCCCTTTCCTCCCTTCAAATCCTTTCATATTCTCCTTGGTCTCTTTCAGATTCATGAAACGATCTGGTCTCTTTCACGCGTGCATGAGCGCGCGCGCATACACACACACACACACACACACACACACACACACACACACAGTGTTACTTATTCACAGGAATCATGGCTGAGTAGGACTATTGATTGCTTCCATTCCTTGGAAGCCTTGCTTGGTGCTTTGGTACCATGAAAGCTAGTTCTCAGGAAGGAGGTTTTCAGGTTAATTCCAGCTTAGGGACCTCTGTACTTTTTCTCTAAAGTGCCTGGGAAGAGTGTACCAATTACATTTCCAATACCAAATGGTCAGTCCTGAAAACATATACATACAAGTAGCATTATGCAGACTGAGCAGATTGTATTTATGAATTCAGGATTAATATACAGACACAGATACACACACACACACACACACACACACACACACACACACACACAAATTAAACAATTAAAGAAAAAAGAGGCCATAAATCTTAAAGAGAGCAAGTGGGGAGTGGTACTGGATGGTCTGGAGGGAGGAAAGGTAGGGGAGAGAAATACCATTTCCCGAAAAGTGGAAAGACACAATTCCAGCCATAGAACGCATGCCCTTGTTCTCCAAGTAAATTTGTCCAAACTGTCCTACTTTTGAACTGCTGTTGTCAGCAGTTCTTGCTTCTTCAATCCTTCATTTTTTATTAGCCCGGGTTTCTCAAAACTGATGCTTGCCTGAACTGAGATGAGTTCCCCTCATATTGCGCATTTGAATTTCCTTCTTAAATTATAAAGTGATTCAGAATGTAGGTCATTCCTCTTACATACTGCAAAGGCTAGAAGGATCTGAAGCAGAAAACTGGGTGTCTGAGTCATGTGAAATCAGTCTTTTCATTTCAGGAGCTCTTCCCAGGAAGTCCACTCATGGTTCCCAGGCCAAGTTAAGGAGTGGAATACTCCTTTACATTCACTCTAAGGAGGAAGCAATGCAAGAAGCACCATTGCATGTTTTAAACAACTCCTAGGATGGATGCTGGTTTAGGAGGCATGGGAGTCCTGCCCGAAAGCTACCTAAATCTAATCAGAGATTTATTTACCTGATTGCTTCCAGAGGAATATGTGTTGGGCTGTGGATACACACTATATAGATGAGGAACATTTCTTTAGATAAAGAATACAGACCAATAAATATTTCAATTTAAAAAAAAACTCAGCTGGGCAGTGCTGGTGCATGCCTTTAATCCCAGCTCTTGGGAGGCAGAGGCAGGTGGATCTCTGTGAGTTCGAGGCCAGCATGGTCTACAAAGTGAGTTCCAGGAAAGGCACAAAGCTACACAGAGAAACCCTGTCTCTAGGGAAAAAAAAAAAAAAAAAAAAACTCTCCTGTAAAAAAATGAATAGGGATAAGGCAAGGTAGGGGAGGGATGAGGGAGGGACAAGGAAGGAGATTTAAGAGAGATGACATCTTGCTCAAATCATTGGTGCCTTTGAGGCATTTGCTACAGCTGGAGAAAAGAGTCAAGGATGAAATATTGTGGTAAATATGAGGCACATGATTAATGAAAAATAACAGCAAGTAGGGTTTTGTGTACTTTCTGAGAAATCCAACCGTTGTCCTGAAGAAAAATGAAAGTAGAGTGATATAAAAGAATGGACCTTCAGAAAGGTGATGTAGCAGTAGTGTTGTAGAATTATAAGGATTGGGATAGGTAAAGGGAAGCAAGTTACAGAACTGCTGTTACTCTTCGAGAGAGAGATCTTCTAAGTCTGAACTAAAGATGTACAGCTCAGTGGATAGAATACTCACCTAACATACACAAAGTCCTGAGGGCTTGATCCCAAGCACCACATAAACAGGGTGTAACCCCAGCACTGGGAAGATAGAAGCTAAAGGATCATATTGCAAATGTGAAGACCGTCTGAGATGCATGAGACCCTGTCTCGAAAGTGGGGATAAAGGGAGAGAAAGTAAGATAGGGAGAAAGGAATATCATATAATTCCACAAATGGTTTGTTTAGCCAGTCTTTTATCTTGCACATGTAAGCAGAACTCCCAGAGAGAGAATAAAGAGAGAGGAATCCGCAACCAATTAATGCAGTATTGAAAGGGGTAGGTAGGAATAAGCAAACTTGGACAATAGAGGCCATTGAACTTTAATTGTGTTCAACACATGTTATCTCATGCTAAAGAACTAACAAAGGAAAAATAATGGAAGGGATGGGAATGCCCAGTTAACATACTTGTAGCATATATGGTTGTGATATTACAGAGTCAGTAAGACAGTACAAAACTGAACAGCCTTAAAGGGAAATATACTGAGCAATCCTCCAAAAGACATGCTAGACATGTTGACAAATGGGAACACATCTAAACTCATCAGAACCTCTGGACTCAAAAGATCAACTCTAGAGTTACTAACAAGTGAACGGAAAAATCCCTAGGACTAGGGGTCTAGATCACCCTGGAAGAATGTGTAGGCAGTCAGAGGAGAATTCCCAATGTACAAGAAAAGCAAAAAAAGAAAAGAAATGAAAAAAGCAGAAGAGGACACAGATAGAAGAAAGGGAAGAATATTATGTCAAAGCAGAATGTCATTTTTTTCTTGAATTTGGAAGCTGATAGTCACTTACAAACTGAAGTTTCATGCTAATGGAAGCCAAATTGTAATGAGTTAACAAGGGAATGGCAGGGGATTGAAATAATAACTAGGCAACCCAAATGAGAAAATATTATTTGAATATCAGATGCCCTCAACTGAAGAATGGATAAAGAAAATGTGGTAAACTTACACAATTACTCAACTGTTAAAAACAATGACATCATGAAATCTGCAGGCAAATGGATGAAACTAGAAAACATCATCCTGAGTGAGGTAATCCAGACCCAGAAAGACAAACATGGTACGTACTCACTCAGAAGTAGATACTAGCTATAAAGTAAAGGATAACTATGCTACAATCCACAGACCCAGAGAGGCTAGGTAACAAGAAGGGCCCAAAGGGGAACAGGGACCCATGGATTTCCCTGGGAAGAGGAAATAAAAGATATCTCCTGGGTAAACTGTGGGCCAGCAGGGATAGGAACATGAGGGATTGGGTTGGGGGATGTGAATGGAGGGGGGGAGTAATTAAAGAGAAGTCTTGATGTGGGGGGCATTTGGGAGTCAGGTAGAAACCTCATGCAAGGGAAACTCCCAGGAATTCACAAGGATGACCCCAGCTGAGATTCCTAGCAATAGCAGATAGGTAGCCTGAAGTGGCAATCTCCTATAATCAGATTGGTAACTACCCCAGTTGTCATCAGAGAGCCTTCATCCAGTGACTGATGCAAACAGGTACAGAGATCCACAGCCAAGCACTGGGCTGAGCTCAGGGAATCCTGTTGAAGAGCAAGAGGGAGGATTGCATGGGCCAGGGGGTCAAGGTCATCACAAGGGAAATCACAGAGACAACTAGCCTGGCTCATAGGAGCTCACAGACTCTGGACTGACAACTATGGAGCCTGCATGAGACAGACCCAGGCCCTCTATATATGTATGACAGTTGTGTAACTTGATCTACTTGTAGACTCCTAACAGTGGGAGCGGAGCCTGTCCCTAACACTTGGAGCTGGTTTCAAGGAACCTATTCTTCATTCTGGGCTGCCTTGCCCAGCCTCAATACAAGGGGAGGATCTTAGTCCTACCTCAACTTGATATGCCATGCTTGTTGATACCCATGGGAGGCCTACCCCTTTCTGAACAGAAATGGAGAAGGAATGGATAGGGGAGGGGAGGGGGAAGAGAGGAGAAAAAAAGAGACAAAAGATGGAAGGATAATGATTGAAAGTGTGAAGGATGAAATGAGACCATCTGGAATGAAAACATGCATGTGTTATCTCAGCAGCCTCACTGTCTTACAACATTCCTTTCTTTGACTCTGCAAACTTGGTCCCACAGGTTATTGCAAACTCCCACCATTTCTTCATTTTCTATGAAGACTGGTTTCTGGGACTGTTTGATGACTCATATACTTCAAACCTCACAGCCAAGGAGCCTGAGTACACACACACACACACACACACACACACACACACACACACACACACAAGCTTGGTTCTGCTTCTATCTCTGTGACAAATTTGGCTATGTACTAGGAGGGGAATAAGGAAAATGGTAGGTCATCTAGAACTTCCGAAGCAGGTTTCCTCTAGCAAGAAGACTCAATCAGATCCCCACTATAAAATGTGGCCATCAGTCATCCAGCCCCATCTTCCACCCATGCCCACCTGACAGTCTCCTCCTGGCACCTTTCCTTGGGTCAGGACTTAGACTCACCAGGATTCCCCAGCATTGACCTCTATCTATGGTAACAGCTTCTATAGGGTGTAGAGCCTTAAACTTGCTGTATGATGTCTCTAAAAAGCTGTTTGTACTTCTGTGTTTTGCCTGTATCTCATCTCCCTGGATCTTTCATTTTATTGTCCTATTCTTATGCTTTTCTACCTCTGAGCCTTAGGGAATCTAATGGCTTGACCTACAAGATCTATGAAAACATTGGAAAATTGTCTATTGTGACTCAAGACCCTGACACAATAAATGAATTCTTGCTATTAATTCATAATTAGTTCAGTCTTTATTTTCTAACAGATCAACAAGTTCCTAAACACTATTTTTAGCCATTAATGTGGCCAACACCAATTATTTTGAGCTGAAATTAGCAAATCAGGATGTATACTTTGTGAACATTAGATGTGTGTATCATACTTCACATTGTGATTCTCAAGACTTAAAACCTTGAGAGAGAGTAATGGAGGCTGAATATGGGTGATCAAAGTAGATCATGTATATGTGTGAAATGTCATATTGAGGCCCATTATTTTGATTAATTAATATAAAATGTTAAAAATACAAAGCATTGACAGAGAAAGGACATAAAAACATATGTTAAAAATCAATGATCTAAGATTTCATAACCACACTATGCAGGGGACTCACCCAGGTAGCATGTTTTCAAATGAGTGGCATAAATAATAACAGTTCTTGCTTGTGGCTGTAGCCTATACAACAGAATTTGGCACAATTTTCTTTGGGCTTTTCAATGGCAATGCCAAGTGACAAGTTAGTAGTGATCATTAAGCATGTTGTACAAGTTATAAAATGCAAGTGTGTGAAGTTTGACTGAATTGCAAAACTCATTCAAGCCCTGACGTTCTATTTCTAGAGTTTGGGAGTAATTCTCGGTTCTAGACAGTGGGATTAAATGCAGATTGCTAACTTGACATGAAAAACTTGTCTGTGTGTCCTCTGGCCCAGATGCCATTCCTTTGACAAGCTCAGATTTTTCACAGACCACGACTTGTAAACACTCTTTCCTTCTTTCTGCAATGCCCTTTCCTGTTCCTCCCCTACACAAATGCAATAAATAAGAGCCCTTCTCTGACTCATGTTAGAATAAGTTATGGCCTCTTTGGAGCTCCAGTGAGTTCTTTTTCCTGATACCATTAGGGAATTACCGTGGGAAATCAGAGGGGCTGCATCACCTGCCTGAGACGCCCCCCACCAGCTGGTCTATTAACATTGCCTAGTAGAAGTGGTGAGAGAGTCTTCAGACTCCACCTGACATATAAGTCACTCACTCTCTCCTGTGCCCTCCCCAAGATGAAGTGCAATCTTGCCCCCATCTGCATATGTTCTCAGAAGGCACTAGAGTGTATAAGAGGTGGGGGTTAGCTGAAGAAGGACTCTATGCAGCTTTCAAGGGGCTGTCTTCCATTCAGGCACGGGAATTTTCATTTGAGCAGCTGTTTGAGGGTCACTCGTGTCCCTGTAAATAACCCCTTACTACCTATGCTCCCATAATAAGCTTAACAAACTCATTGATTCATCAATCTGGACTTCATTGGAACCATTTATTTAATCTATCATTGCTATCTCCCTAGAAAAATTACCACACCAGATTCCTGCACTGAAACACAAAACAAGAGGTTAGGGAGATAGATTCATGAGAAAGAGTGCCGGATCCACAGGCACAGGACCTGAATTTGAATCCCCAGAATCCACGTAAAAATCCAGATGTGGCCACATGCATCTGTAGTACCAGTGACAGAGAAGTGGGCTGAAACAGGCATCACTGGGCTTGCTGCCTAGCCAGACCAGGAAAAAGAAAACCAGTGAGCTCCAGGTTCTGCAAGACTCTTTCTGAAGGGAATAAGATGGAAAATGATAAAGCATAAAATCTGATGCCCTCCTCTGGCCTCCACGTGAGAGCACAAAGGTGTATTCACCTACATCTACGTGTACATACACCACATGCACAAACACCCGACATGTTCAAAAGAAAGAACCACACAATTTTTGTGCTGTTTTTGTCTTTGTCTCATTCAGTTTATTGATTTGTATTTGATATGTGTGTGTGTGTGTGTGTGTGTGTGTGTGTGTGTGTGTTCACATAACAGAAGGCACTTTTCAAAGGAGATTAGCAGAGGACTTCAGTGAGAAAATGCAAAACAACATTTGATGAATACAATGTGTAAACACTAGTCATGGATGAAAGTTAGTTCAGCTACTGGATATTCTCTGAAGAAGCCTGGAACTTCAAAGGTAACCCAGGGTTAGGTAGGGCTGAAGGCCAGTATCCACAGTGAACAAAGAATTGCTGGTTAAGAAGGAGTTCTTTATGAGCCTTTCTATTTTAATTCTGGGGAAAACAGGTGGGTACAGGTAATATATCTGTACTTAAAAATCCACTAGTCTCCTTTCCACTTCCCAGCTGTCCTGAGTAGAAAAACCCATAAGTGACCTTGGCAGCCACTGTATTTGATGATAGAGGAACCTGGGTTTTTGATTATTGCTTTGAAGATAGACACACAATTAATAATTCCTCAATTATATTGCAATGTGAAAAGATGTGCCAGTGCCCAATTATTAATGTGAGTGTTATGTATGATTGCAACTAGTGTTATGTTAACACAATTACATAAGAGAACTTACAAAATTATAAATGCATGTAAAAACACAAGCATAAGCCAAACACATGTGGAGGAAGAGAATTGCAAAAGTTGTCAAAGATGAAGCAGAAGAAGAAAATATGGGTCTGAAGCACTCAGCAGTGATGAAGATCCCTGGTGGGCAAACTGAGGAGCATTACTATGCTCCTGGGAAACAAAGGAAGGGAAGAAGTATGAACAAACTAATGGGATTTGAAATTTGTGTGATTGACCAAATGATCATGAACCATCTGTGGAGCATCACTTTCAATGAGTATTTTAGAGGAATTGCTGTAATGCCCTATGGGTGAGGGTGTGAGTGGGGTAAGGATTTGTAAGACCTACATCACAGCTATGCTGATTTCTAAAACTCTGATAATTCAGAAAGCAGAGTCTTAATTTTAGCCATCATGGAATTCTGTGTCTTATTGGGAAATTCACTGAATAATCAATGCTTTAGCTGCCCAAGCTATGACCTGAATATAATTACTATCTTATCTACTTTAATGAAGTGCATGAGACAGAATAAATGAATTCATAGTATTCCTATTCAGACAGCTGGGTCTTAAAGCACAGTGGCAATAGTGATGTGTGTGTCTATAAAGGAGGACAGATAAAATCTTACATATATACAGGAATTTGGGGTTTTTAGAGCTACAAAATTGTAGCCATAGACTAGATTCCTTCTGTCACTTGTTCAATTCCTGTCTCACAAGGATATTTCTAATGCCTTTTTGCAGAACTATACATGTAGTAAGAAACACTAGGTAAGTGTGATTTACATAATCCAAACCTCTGCTACAGAATCCCTAGAGGAGATGCTGTCTAGGTAAACATTTAGATAAGAAATATAAGAGCATTCACTGAAGGAAAACAAGCCCAGATATAAAATTCTAGAACTGGGAGGATATTCTATAAAGAGGATTTCTCTCTGCTTCAGTAACCATGAGCTGATATCTCTAACACCCAGCTTCTAAATACTGTATCCTTGGATTACTAACATCCCTAAAACAGGATGCAGATTTTTGTATGTATGTAGAAATGTGCATTTATCCTGTAGAAAAAGACTTATTTAAGATTTTTATAACAAATCAATTTAAAACAAAAAAATGCTTATCAATCTATGCATCTGTTTTATATACCAAGCACCAAATGTTCTTCTTGAATCGAGGTTGACACTATGCTGAACATGATGTCAAGGCCACAATGGAGGTTTAATTGAGTTAACCTCTGAGTAGCAATTCTGAATTTATCTGTAAGACCACTTTTCTATTAAAGGAATATTTAATGCATCTTGACCTTTCTCCTGTTGAAAGGGAAACATTTTTTAATTTTAAAAATCATTCCACTTACTACTAACTCAGTTCCTTTATCTATCCAAAACTTAGTATTATAAGGCCAGCTAAAAAGTTCTTCCAGGAATGATGGTTATACTTTCTGTACTATTTTAGTGCTGCCAAGAAATTTACTCTTTTCTACCTAACACATTTTCTCATTTGGGATCAGATAAAGGCTGTGTCTTAATTGCTTTTCTATTATTGGAATAAAACACCATGACCATGGCAACTTGTAAAAGAAAGAATTGAATTTGGCTTATAGCTTCAAAGGCTTAGAGTCCATGATGATGTGGAGAAGAAACACATTTTGATACACAACCACAGGGCAGAGAATGCACTGGGAATGGTACAGGAGCCTTTTCAAACCTTAAAGCCCACGCCCAGTCACACAATTCCTCCATACATTTCCACTAATCCTTCCTGAACAGTTCCATTAACTGAGAACCACGTGTTCAAACATATGAGGGCATGGAGTCTATTTTCATTCAAACCACCACAGACTGGGATTCAGAACTGGTCAGAAGTAAAATCAAGTAGGAGATTCAACCATGGATAACAATTAAAAATCAAAACATGGCTACCATCAAAGATTTACAGTATACCTAGCATATAAGGATGAGGCTAAATATTAGGTAAAGTTCAGATGAATGCCCCTGGGTATGAATATGTCTATTACAGTACAATGCTTAGCAAAGTATCAAGGTAGAAATTTATTAATCAATTTTGAACAAGAAAAAAGATGAAACAAACCTGTTTATTAAACCACCCGCTATAGTCAAGTTCCAGTTATTATAATAAATACCTGAGATATCAGGTTATAAAGAGAAAAGGTCTATTTTGGCTCAATTTAATCAAAATTTTTAGCTCATGGCAAATCACCAAAGCATGGTGGGAGCATGTAGCAGAATAAAGCTACTCACCTCATGACCAAGAAGCAAAAGAAAGGAACAGTAAGTGCTGAAATGACTCTCTCACATTTGAAGTTGTGACTCTAATGACCTAAAGACCTTCACCTCTTAAGGATTTGATAACTTCCCAATAGAAACAAGCTGGGTACTAAGCCTTTATCAAATGGGCTTCTGAAGGACAGATAAGATCTAAACTATTTCCAGAGGCACTGTCTGAGTACTTATATACAACACAAATATAAATATATACCTGAAATGACATGAAAAAACCTTGAGCTTATTTTGAGAGTATGAAGATTTTTGGAGGAGGAGGAGGAAGAGGAAGAAGATGAAAAAGGATAAGAAAGCAATGATGAATGGTGACTGGTAAGACAGAAAGGAGTTAGATCATAAAGTATCTGGTGTCCTAAAGATCTTCATCCTCATGTGCAAGTAGTAGGTCCAGAGAAGTGACTCTTATTTTCCAAACCTAAGGGTCTGTAGTCCCTGGGGAACTGAAGAGAATGATGAAGTGGTTATCCTCTGACCTTCCAATATATGGAAGGATATGACAGAATCATAGGGAACCTATGAAACCCAGCTACCTTCTCTGCACCATAGCTGCCATTAGGAACTGAATGCTGCCTAGGACGAGGCAGGTGAGCTGTTTAATCTGCCATGGTGAGCTCTGTAGCCCCTTGCCTTCAGTAGTAATTCCATTCACTTCCAGAACCACAGGAACATTTTTCCGTCACCTCTACTTACACACTGGCAACCCAAGTCCCAGAATCATTCCTTGCAAGAATTTCAAAGGAAAGAGAATTACCTGAGTATTTACATTGACACCACCCTCATTGCTTCCCTCAGAGCTTTCCCTTGCTGGAGTCAGTTCTAAAGATACAAACCATCTCACGTAGCCTGAATAGGCCAGTTTTCCACAATGGCATAGTAACTAGGTGTGCAACAGCAAAGTAAGTGTGGACAGAGATTGGGACAGTACCAAAGCATGGAATTTGAAGGACAGAACAGAAAAGTCTCACAGAGTAATCCAGCTTTGCTGATCAAAGGAGACAGGAAGACACACAAAACCCCATGGTAGGTATGAAATGGTGTGAATGGTAACCACAGACATTGGGAAACAATGCTTTGGCTTCATTTATTCAACTAATATTTATCACACATATTGTAGAAGCTGTTCTATTAACTACATCAGGAAACAAGAGACAAAACTCCCCTACTATCCAGACCAGCTCAGCAGCAGCAACAGCCACATCGAGGTACAGCACAAAAAGACAAATGATTCCTCATGTGCAAAGATACTCGAAGCTGAGAGTTGTACAGAAAAAGAAAAAAGATGAAGCTGCCTGAAATTTCCCATGCATTAAGCTAACAGAAAACCAATTACTGAATCTTCCATTTGAGTCTCCTGAACTATGCACCTCCTTATCTATCCTGTTGTCTACCTTGAGCAGCTGATTTCCACAGACTCTAACAAGAGGTACCTGTTTCCATGGGCTCTCCATTGGGTTTAATTGGTGGCAGACTAGAAGGAAGGAAGATATTGAGTCACAGTATTCATTTCATGAGCTTCTTCCTTTCAGTATACCTCAAGCTAGTGATGTCCCTTAAAACAAGGAACCATTTATCTCAAGGAAATCTTCTCTGTGTAACTTTCCAGCAATTTCCATTCAAGCCTACTTGTAGAATCAGAACCTCTTATCAGAGTTAACCACCTCATATGGATCTCCTACTGGGGCCAGCTGATTTTTTTACAATGTCCAAATAAAAAAGAGATGGCATAAATATGAGAAAAGGAAGCACACTGACCATGGAAATGACTGGAATGGGGTAGGCCTGGGTCAAGAATACCAGTGACTACCAGAAGTCAGAATGAGCAAGGTATTGATTCTCATTTGGAGACTCCAGGGTTGTGTGGCTGTGCAATACCTGTCAAGCCAATGATACTAATTCCAGACTTCTGGCCTTTAGAACTGAGAATAGATTCCTCTTACTGTGTGCCACCAAGTTAGTTATAATTCATTACATCAGCCACAGGAATCTAATACAGTTCAATAATTCCGTGTAAACTATACTGATTAGCCTGATGAGGCACCATCCTATTACTACTTAAAACAGGGTTCTCATCATGAGAGTGTGAAGAACAGTCCCTGAAATTACATGTAAGATTAAAAATGTGTTTAATCAATCTTTTGCTATCAAGTGACTAATTTTCATCAGATTATCAAAGCAGCTCTGTTCCAAGAAGTTAGAAGTAAATGAAGGAGCTGAATATTGGCAGGTACTGGACCCTACCACAGTAATATACCTTTCCATAAACCTATATACAATCAGTGGTTCCATCAGGTGTGAGGACAAGACACAGCCCCCAGGGCCATGCTGGGAGAATAAGTGGGCTTCTCAGACATTTGTCACTGTGGATTTTATGAAAAGTTATTCTTTTATTTCAGAGTTGTTTAGGACTCTGACTTTTTCAGCATTTTGTTTGGTATCCAAGAAACAACCTCTTATTTTGTAGGAAATCTTTTGTTTAAAGATAAATATACATAATTTTCCTGGTAATCTGGGCCCAATTTATTCCAGATAAGCAGCCCAGAGACAAAGTCCCATTACCTATGGCCACATAGCCACCAATGGAGCACTTGGTGTGTGATCTTTTTCTTTTAAGCATCTCACATTATTATCCTAATTTTAGGGTTAGAAAGAAGAAACAAAGAAGACATACATTTGTTACAGAGTTATCAGCCCTCAACTTAGTAAATAGCCTCATAACTCAAAGTTAGCTGTTATGGATCAAGAAGTGAGCAATTATTCAAGGGATGTGCAGTATGAGCATTTGGTCATTGCATAACCACTTGCTGGGTGGCAAAGCATCACTCACCAGCCAGCAAAGCACTCTAGGCAAGGGGAATATTCCAATCTTTTTGTACTGATCCAGATAAATGAACTTGTGTTTTTCAAATTATAAAAGATCACTGTAACGCGTAATTGTTGGACAAACCACAATAGGATATTCTATTCACAATGGATGGACATTATGGCTCCTTTGCTGTTTTCCTTTTATTTTTAAAAATTAATATGAATGGAGCCAGGTGGTGGTGTCACACACCTTTTATCCCAGCACTCGGGAGGCAGAGCCAGATGGATCTCTGTGAGTGTGAGACTAACCTGGTCTACAGAGCGAAATCCAGGACAGGCACCAAAACAACACAGAGAAACCATGTCTCAAAAGAAAATAAATTAATATGAATATTCATATGTAATATTGGGTTATATGTGCATTTCCCTTGAATAATATATGAAGGAGAAATCAGACTGTATTCTAAAATGGTTATATCGTTTTATGTTCCAACCAATAGTATATAGGTCCAAGCTGGTACATGTACTCCTCAACAGTGCATATTGTAAATATTTCCAATTTTAGATATTTTAATGGATACAAGTTCGTGTCTTCTTATGGTTTTTAATTGTGTTTCCTTGAGTGCATTCAAACCTTTCTCTCATTTGCTACTTGGATAATTTCTACTCTTGTTAATGAGCCATTAATTATTCTGTACATTTCAAGATAGGTCTTTGTTGGACATGTGGTTTGCAAACCCATTCTGTGGCTTGCTTTTTATTTTCTTTAAAGTATCTTTTGATTGAATGCGTTTGACATCTGATGAAACCTAATTTGTGATTATGTGAGTGAGAATGAATTGAAGCTGAGCAAAGATGCTTAAAGAGAACTAAATCATGTCTGACTGCAAATAGGTACATGGAAATAAAGTTAACACAGCATAACTCAAATTGTTTCCATGTAACAGGTAAGATACATAGTATACCAATGTATGGAAATTGAGAGATGTGGAGTAAGTTAAAGATACATTTAAAATAACACTTAGTGGGAATTTACTACATACTGGAGAGGGTTCTAAATGCTTCCTTTGGCTTGAGCAATTTAATACTGCATTTTCCAACCCTTCCAGTGTGTGAAATGGCCTTGTTTCCTATCAAACATATCTATCTAGAAATTGCACACATTCTCCGTCTTTATTACTATACTGTTCTGATCCCATGCTATATCACTTTCCCATAAAGTTCTGAAAGAATACTGTAGCTTAATTTCTCAATCTGACTGCTGAATCTTAGGAGATACTTGAGTATTTGATATTTGAATTCCATATCTCCCTATCTGAATCTTTTATCCATTCTCCAGTGAATCCAAGGTCAAGTACATGGATATGATCTACACAACCACCCACAACTCAACATTTACGGTTTGGTCCCAGCTGAGTCTCAGCTCTGGATGTCCATGGAAATCTTGTAGGGATGGTTTTCCCATCCTGATATACTGTCTGCAAGCATTTATTTAAGGCTTCAGAATCCCAATCATCACTAAACCTAACCTGTAATAACACATTTGAGAGGCCAGAAATTCAAGACAATTTTGTCTCACAGGGCTGCCTACAGAAAAGATTAATGAAGTGTGAATACTCTCATCTCAAAATTGCCATGTAGGATTTTAATCATCAGATTGTTCTAGCTAAAAACTCGAAGCCACATTATTTGCCACCAGAGTCTAAATCTTATACTTAATTTCTTTTTTGTCTTTCTTTTCAGAGCTGAGGATCGAACCCAGGGCCTTGTGCTTGCTAGGCAAGTGCTCTACCACTGAGATAAATCCCCAACCCCCTTATACTTAATTTCAATGCTTCATATGTATGAAGGGGTCTGCCTTCTCTTTACCACTCAAAGGCATCTATTTACCACAATAAATATCCTTATTTTACAATACTGCTTATAAAAGTCTTAATGTAACAAGCCTACCCTGTGTAGATTGGGAACAGGTAAAGGCCCCATCTCCGGACTAGACAGATCATGTCCCTAGGTGCTAGGCCCTGGGAGCACATTCAGTGCCACTCCCCCAAGCCATTGGAGTCCCAGGGACCAGCCAGCTGCCTCTTCCCCAAGCCCCTCACCAAGAAAATAGCCCCCTGCAACATCAGTGAAAACTGGAGTCATGAGCCCATCTTGCACTGATTGGGAACAGGTAAGCCCCCATCTCCAGACCGGACAGACAAGGTCCTAGGGCCCTAGGCCCACCCCCAGTGGGGGGGGGGCAAATTCGGGGCCCCTTCTCCAAGCCATTGGAGTCCCAGGGACCAGGCCAGCTGCCTCTTTCCCCTCCCCCTTGCCAAGAAAACAGGTCCACCCTGCACTGATTAGGAATAGCTGCTCCATGAGACAGAGCCCACTGGTGCCCATGGACTAAGTTCTGCTCTCTGAGACACAGAACTCACTAGCACCAATTGGACCAAGAGTCTGGATTAGACCCAGAGCTCTCATTAGACCAAGAATATCAAGCCGACCAAAAGAGGCTCCCTCAGACACAGACATCACTTGCACAGTGTGGAAGAAGAGATGGGTAGATGCCAGTGCAAAAATACAGTCAACAACACAAAGACCAATATGGGACCATCAGCAAGACCTGAACATCCCAAAGCAAAAGCAGCAGAAGAAATAGACCTTAAAAATGTATTTAAGAAGATGATAGAGGCCTTCAAAAGGGAGATGAAATTTTCCCTTAAAGACTTTGAAGAAAAAAAATTGGAAGAAATTAATAAATCCCTTAAAGAAAGCCAAGAAAAAACACTTAAACAGGTGAATGAAACAGCCCAAGATTTGAAAACTGAAATAGAGTCAATAAAGAAGACACAAACTGAGGGAAGGCTGGAAATGGAAAACCTGAGTAAACGAACAGGAATTAAGCATAACCAAAAGAATGCCAGAGTTGGAAGAGAGAATCTCTGTCGTTGAATATACAATAGAGGAAATAGATTCATCAGTCAAAGAAAACATTAAAGCCAACAAAGTCATAACACAGAATGTCCAGGAAATTTGGGACACCATGACAAGACCAAACCTAAGAATAATAAGGACAGAAGAAGGAGAAGAATACCAACTCATAGGCACAGAAAATGTATTCAACAAAATCATAGAAGAAAACTTTCCCAACCTAAAGAAGGAAATGCCTATGAAGGTATAAGAAGCTCAGAACACCAAATAGAGTAGATCAAAAAAAAAAAAAAAAAGACCCCTTGCCACATAATAATCAAACACATAGAATAAAGAAATATTAAGAGCTGCAAAGGAAAAAGGCCAAGTAACATATAAAGGCAGATCCATTAGAATAACACCTGACTTCCCAATCGAGACTCTGAAAGCCAGAAGGTCTTGGACAGACATTATGCAGACACTAAGAGACCATGGATGCCAACTCAGACTATTATATCCAGCAAAACTCTCAGTCACCATAGACAGAGTAAACAAAATATTCCATGATAAAACCAGATTTAAACAATACCTATCAATAAATCCAGAAAGCAATAGAAGGAAAAATCCAACCTAAGGAAGTTAGATACACCCTTAAAGACACAGGCAATAGATAATCCCACACCAACAAATACCAAAGAAGAGAAACACACAACACTACCAACATAAAAACATAAATTAACACAAATTAACAGTCACTGGAAATTAATATCTATTAATATCACTGATCTCAATTCACCTATAAAAAGACACAGGCTGACAGAGTGGAAATAAAAATAGGATCCATCCTTCTGCTGCATACAAGAAACATAACTCAACTTTAAAGACAGACACTACCTCAGAGTAAAAGGCTGGGAAAAGACTTTCCAATCAAATGGACTTAAGAAGCAAGTTGGTATAGCTATCCTAATATCTAATAAAATAGACTTCAAACTAAAATCAATCAAAAGAGATTGGGAAGAATATTACATACTTATCACAGGAAAAATCCACCAAGATGAAGTCTCAATTCTGAACATTTGTGCCCCAAATACAAGGGAATCCACATTTGTAAAAAAAAAAAAAAAAAAAAAATTACTACAGCTCAAATCACTTTAAACATCAAACCCCACACACTAGAAGTGGGAGATTTCAACACCCCACTCTCACCACTGGATAGATCTGAAACTTAACAGAGAAATAAAATACCTAACAGAAGTTATGGCTCAAATAGATTTAATAGATATCTACAGAATATTCCACCCTAACACAAAAGAATATACCTTCTCAGCACCCCATAGAACCTTCTCTAAAACTGACCACATGCTGGGTCACAAAGCAAATCTCAACAGATACAACAAAACTGAAATAATCTCCTGTATTTTATTGGACCACCATGGCTTAAAGTTAGATTTCAACAACAACAAAATTTATAGAAAGCCTACAATCTCATGGAAACTGAACAATGCTCAACTGAATCACCAATGGGTCAAGAAAAATAAAGAAATTAAAGATTTCTTAGAATTCAATGAAAATGAAAGCACAACATATCCAAAATTATAGGACACTTTGAAATCAATACTAAGAGGAAAATTCATAGCACTAAATGCCCACAAAAAGAAGATGAAGAAATCTTACACTAATGACTTAATAGCACACCTGAAAACTCTAGAACAAAAAGAAGGAAACTCACCCAGGAGGAATCAACACCAGGAAATAGTCAAATTGAGGACTGAAATCAATGAAATAGAAACAAGAGAACAATACAAAGAATCAATAAAGCAAAGAGTTGGTTCTTTGAAAAAAATCAACAAGATAGACAAGCCCTTATCCAAATTAACCAAAAGGCAGAGAGAGAGCATCCAAATCAACAAATTCAGAAATGAAAAGAGAAACATAACAATGGACAATAATGAGGAAATCCGGAGAATCACCAGGTCATACTTCAAAAACCTGTACTCCACAAAATTGGAAAAGCTGACAGAAATGGACAATTTTCTGGATATGTACCACATACCAAAGTTAAATCAAGACAAGATAAACTACTTAAATGAACCAATAACCCCTAAAGAAATAGAAACAGTGATTAAAAGGCTCCCAAACAAAAAAAAGTCCAAGTCCAGATGGTTTCAGCACAGAATTCTATCAGATTTTCAAAGAAGAGCTAATACCAATACTCTTAAATAGTTCTACACAATAGAAATTGAGGAACATTACCAAACTCTTTTTAAGAGGCTACAGTTACTCTGATACACACACCATACAAAGATGCAACAAAGAAAGAATTACAGACCAATCTCCCTCATGAAAATTGATGCAAAAATACTCAAATAAAATATTGGCAAACCGAATTCAAGAACACATAAAAAAAATTATCCACCATGATCAAGTAGGCTTCATCCCAGGGATGCAAGGATGGTTCAACCTACAAAAATCTGTCAATGCAATACACCATATAAACAAACTGAAAGAAAAAAAAATACATGATCATCTCATTAAATGCTGAAAAAGCCTTTGGCAAAATCCAAAGCCCTTTCATTATTAAGGTCCTAGAGAGATCAGGAATATAAGAAACATACCTAAACATAATAAAGGCAATTTACAGCAAGCCAACAGCCAACATCAAATTAAATGGAGAGAAATTCAAAGCAATTCCACTAAAATCAAGAACAAGAAAAGGGAGTCCACTCTCCCTGTAGTCAATATAGTACTTGAAGTTCTAGCTAGAGCAAAAAGACAACAAAAGGGGATCAAAGAGATAGAAATTGGAAAGGAAGAAGTCAAACTTCCACTATTTGCAGACAATATGTTAGTGTACATATGTGACCCCAAAAATTCTACCAGGGGACTCCTACAGCTAAAATTCCTTCAGTGATACGGCAGGATACAAGATTAACTCAAAAAATCAGTAGCCCTTCTATATACAAATGATAAAATGGCTGAGAAAGAAATCAGAGATACATCACCCTTTACAATAGCCACAAATAATATAAAATACCTTGGGGTAGCACTAACTAAACAGGTGATAAGAACTTTAAGTCTCCGAAGAAAGAAATTGAAGAAGATATCAGAAAATGGAAAGATCTCCCATGCTCACGGATAGGTAGGATTAACATAGTAAAAGTGGCAATCTTACCAAAAGCAATCAACAGATTAAATGCAATCCCCATCAAAATACCAACACAATTCTTCACAGACTTGGAAAGAAAAATACTCAACTTCATATGGAAAAACAAAAGACCCAAGATAGCTAAAAGAATCCTGTATGATAAAGCAACCTCTGGAGACATCATGATCCCTGGCTTCAAGCTGTATTATAGAGCTACAATAATAAAAACAACATGGGCCTGGCATAAAAACCAATATGTAGAACAATGGAATCAAATTGAAGACCCTGACATTAATCTGCACACATATGGACACCTGATTTTTGACAAAGAAACCAAAACTATACAGTGGGGGAAATAGCATCTTCAACAAATGGTGCTGGCATAACTGGATGTCAGCATGTAGAAGATTGCAAATAGATCCCATATCTGTCACCATGCACAAAACTCAAGTCCAAGTGGATCAAAGATCTCAACATAAATCCAGTTACTCTAAACCTGATAGAAGAGAAAGCAGGAAGTAGTAGTCTTGAATGTATTGGCACCGGAGATCACTTCCTAAATGTAACACCAGTAGCACAGACACTGAGAACAACAATAAATAAATGGGGCCTCCTGAAACTGAGAAGCTTTTGTAGGACCAAGGACATGGTCAATAAGATAAAATGACAGCCCACAGAATGGGAGAAGATCTTCACCAACCCCACATCAGACAGGGGGCTGATCTCCAGAATATATAGAGAACTCAACAAACTAGACATCAAAATATCTAACAATCTAATTTTTAAAAATGGGCTCTAAACAGAGATCTCTAAACAGAGAATTCTCAACAGAAGAAGCTCAAATGGCTGAAAGACATTTAAGGAATTGCTCAACATCCTTAGTCATCAGGGAAATGCAAATCAAAATGACTCTGAGATACCATCTTACACCACTCAGAAAGGCAAAGATGAAAAACATAGATGACAGCTTATGTTGGAAACAATGTGGAGCAAGAGTGACACTCCTCCACTGTTGGTGGGAATGAAAACTTGTACAGCCACTTTGGAAATCAGTATGGCAGTCTCTCAGACAATTGGGAATCAGTCTTCCTCAAGACCCAGCTATTGCACTCTTGGGCATATACCCAAGGAATGTTCAATCATACCACAAGGACACATGATCAACTATGTTCACAGCAGCATTATTCATAATATCCAGAACCTAGAAACAACCTAGATGCCCTTCAACTGAAGAATAGATAAAGAAAATGTGGTACATATACACAATGGAGTACTACTCAGCAGAGAAAAACAATGATATCATGAAATCAGTCAAATGGATAGAACCAGAAAATATCATCCTGAGTGAGATAACCCAGACTCAGAAGGACAAACATGTTATATACTCACTCCTATGTGGATGCTAGATGTAAAGCAAAGGAGAACCAGACTGCAACCCACAGCTCCAGGAAGGCTAGCTACTCAGGAGGACCATATGAAGGATGCATTGATTGCCCAGTGAAGGAGAAATAGATGAGATCTACATGAGCAAACTGGGGGTGGTGAGGGGGTAATGGAGGGAAAGGGATGGGGGTCGAGAACATAAGGGAACCGGAGGTTATAGCTGGAATAGGGACAAAGTGGGAGAGCAAAGAAAGAGATACCATGATAAATGAAGACACCATGGGAATAGGGAGAAACAGAGGGCCATGGAAGTTCCCAGGAATCCACAAGGATGACCCCACCCTAGACTACTGGCAATAGTTGAGAAGGTGCCTGAACTGGCCTACTCTGGTGATCAGATGGCTGAATACCCTAACTATCATCATAAAGCCAGTGACTGATGGAAGCAGATGCATAGATCCATGTCCAGGTACTTGGCTAAACTCCAGGAGTCTAATCATGAGAGAGAAGATGGATTCTATGAGCAAGGGCCACTGAGACCATGATGGGAAAATGTACAGAGACATCTAGCCAAACTAGTGGAAATGCATGTACTGTGAATCAATTGCAGAGGAGCCCCCATGGTACTGGAATAGGCCCTCTGAATAGGAAAGACAGTCGTTTAGTTTAGGGAGCCCCCAGGCAGTGGGATTAGAACCTGTCCCAAGTGCATGACCAGCTTTTTGGAGCCTAGTGCCTATGGTCAAATACTTTGTGCAGCCTTGGTACAGGGGGGAAGGGCTTGGACCTGCCTCAACTGAATGTATCAGGCAATGCTGACTCCCCATAGGAGACCTTGCCTTGGAGGGGGTGAGAATGTAGGGGTGGGGGGATGCTGGGGGGAGGGAGGAGGGAGGGGGAGGAAAGGGGAATCTGTGTTTGGTATGTAAAATGAATAGAAAAATCTCTTAATAATAATAATTTTAAAAAAGAAGAAATGAAAAAGAAAAATATATAAAAATCTTAATGTAACATATACTTAGAAATGACATATTAGACATAATAAATATATACAATTTTGTAAATTTCATAAACAAAATAAAGTTACCTCAAGGAAAAGAAAATAAAATGTAAATGAGTAAGTAAAGACAAAAAAGACCACAGAACCACAATGCAAAACCCCGTATTTTTAAGCCTATTCACTTACTGAATTTTTTTTTCTTTAATAGAAAGGCTGTGGTTTTATGTCATTGAGAAACAGGAATAAAATCAGCTGAAACATTATCTACCTACCACAAGTATGGACAACATTGTAAAACAAACTAAGATAAGGTGACAAAGACATATAGGTACAGAGTGAGATTTAAAAAATGAAGATAAGGGGAAGATAGGCAGGAAGTAGGTATGACTTATGAATATATTAGAGAAAGGGGGGATGCAGTCAGTCTCCTGTCTCCGTACCTTAGGCTTCACTGGCAAAATACAGCTCTATTCTAATTCAGTTTTAGACTCACTTTAAGACTACATAGCAGCAGCTTGACCATTGTTTATCTATATGTACAACTTGAGCTAACCAATATGGCTATAGACAAGGTGGATCCTATTATCAGGGAAGCCTATGCCTAAGGAACATGTAACTATGTTATTCATGCCAAGTAACATATATAATGAACTGCAACAAGGTTAAGTACATAGCCAACAAAAATTAAAACTCAACAAAAAAAAAGTGACAATAATCAAAATCATACAAAGAACACATAATTTACATATGGTAAAAAAATTTCAAACGGTTTATTGTTTTGGTGAAACAAAAAAATGGGAGCTTCTAGTGCACAGTTTAATAAGATTGAACTCCTAGTTCCAACTATGGCCTTCATAATGTTTAACTTCCTATATCTCAGTCAACTGTAGCATTGATAGAATGTAGTAAGAATTAAGTGAAAACAAACAAAACAATTCTCAATAAATATTTGTCCTTTAATAAAACTCCTATAGTCATAAATGACCATTTCTTATTGCTCACAAATAGTGAACTCAGTACTTAAAATAATGTCTATAAAGGAGAGTTTCTTGGCATCTGTTTTCAAAAAGCTTGTCTTCATGCAAACCTTCTTAATCAAATCTCCAGAAGGCTTTTTTTATAGATTGAATCATTTATAAAATTTACATAAAATTTCAAAGTACTGGAAAATTGAAAACAATCCTGAAAGGAAAAAATTAATTAATGGGATTTGATAGCCAAATTCTAAAAAATAAATGTAAAACTAAAGTAAACAAGGCAATGTTGTATTTGAATGGAAAAGCAGACAAGTCAGTTTAATTAAACAGTGGTCCCAGAAATGGACAAATGTTGGTTTCCCACCAGCACAGCAGCTTCACCTGACTCTGCCACTGTTTCATCCAATAATTGTGGCTCCACAGTGACTGGCCTGCTTCTTGGGTGGACTTCTACACCCACCAGATCTGCCTCCTGGCACTGCCACCAAAGGTAGTTTTTAACTAAATCTCTATTCTCCTACTTACCAATAAAGACTCAGGAGTCAGCGGCTGGAGTGAAAACCTACTATCTCAGAGACATTGAGGAGCAACTAACTGTATTTCCCTGTTTGCCAGTGTCTCAGAAAAGGGCAGAACCAAAAGGTATTGCTAATGCAAAGTCGCTCTCTCCTACTTCCTGTGTATCTCTCTATCCATTTTCCAGATTCCTTCTGCCTTTCTGTGATTGCTTTATGTCAACTAGTTGCTGGCTCCACCTCATGACCCAAGGTTGATTTTATTTAATTAACGCAAACACACTCAAGGTTCACAGTGATCACATATCCCACAACAGAAAAACACACAAATACTCAGTTGCCTTAATAGCATAGTTCATTGATACTAATGAACTGGATAAACAATTGAAGAAGAAAAACAAATGACTTGAGTGATGTAAACAATTAAAATAAAAGTAACTATTTGATATGTATATTTGATATAAATCTAAATGTTAAACCTAAGCATGTAAATATATAGAGTTAATTTATCAACCACAGTAACTGCATTTCAAGTGTGATTCAACTAATAGAACTAACATCTGAATATTGAGCAGAGTAAATGAGGTCTGTTATTAGGGATGCTCTGAAAGGCACATCATTCTGTCTTCAGAATCATGGACAAGCTAAATGTTTATTAACCAGCACACAGAAACCAACAACAACAACTGTAAAACTGACAAATTAGAATATCTCAAAACGGATATAGCTGCTGATTAAACATGTTGTGCAGAAGGTGAACAAACCACATTTGGACTAGGGTACAGTCACTATACACATACTATGGAAAGCCCTTTTCTGCAAAATTAAGGACTCTTCTGTAAAATATATCAACTAAATCTATAAATGTTAAGAGAAGATTTGAACACACAATCAC
This sequence comes from Onychomys torridus, assembly GCF_903995425.1. Taxonomy (NCBI): domain Eukaryota; kingdom Metazoa; phylum Chordata; class Mammalia; order Rodentia; family Cricetidae; genus Onychomys; species Onychomys torridus. Next base: position 28,056,709 of record NC_050444.1, on the reverse strand, counting down.
TAAGGAAGACACAAAAACAGCAAAAATACTCAACAAAGACAAAAATGCTATCATCAGTCATCAGGAAAATGAATATAAAAAAAGAAAACACTTGCTGTGGAACTGAAGATGAGTAACACTCACCCTGATACTGATAAGAGTGTGTAGCACCCAGAGTACCTGGTGAATGATAGAGAGAAGGCACATGAGTGCAGTAACCTTGGAAGGCTGTCTAGTGGCTTCTTATTTGGTGGACCTGTCAGTATATGTTTATGCTACCAAGTCACTATGGACTTACATATTCACTCAGGCTATTTTGCTAACCAAAAAAGGTCATAGTTTCTCACTGACAATGATACACAAATCATTCTTAGCAACATTATTAGTATTAGCCCCAGATAACTGTAAACAACCCAAATGTCATCCAATGGAAGAATAAATTAAATTTTCTATATTTGTACAGTGAAATACTACTGAGCAATAAAAGGGGGCAAAGTTTTCATATAAAGAGCACCATAGATGACTCTCAAAACTGCTGAAATAAAGAAGCCACACCCAAAGACTAAACACTTGCTGTTTCCTTTATTAATTATAGAAGAGGCAAAGTTTGTCTATGGCAATGAATAGTTTTTAAATGCTTGCCTCTGAGAGGAGGTAGACAATGGCTGGAAGGAGCACCTGTAGATTCTCTTGAAGGACAGAAATAAATATTTTACATCTTCCTTGAAGTAATACACCCATGAGGCAAATGTATTAAAGCACAGTTATAACATGTGTGTTTTACTGTACAGAAATCAGCCCTTAATAAAAAAAAATGTCAGAAGGATATTGCGGGGAATTTAACAAGGCAACTCCACATAGATAAAAGGAGGTTTATTTGGAGGTAACTTACAGCCAATAAATGGGTTGGTTACAGGATCCAAGAGAGGTAAAATGCAGTCCAGCAGGGATCTCTGGAGAACTCTGACTTGATCTCCACCCATCATCCAGGATCACGAGGAACCAAGAGAGCCAGCATGACCGGATCTCCAGTCTTAAGGGCCCCTGTCCCGGCCATGCCCCAGGGAGGCAGTTACCAGCTGCCCCACTGATGTGGTGCTTCAAGGTCAAAGCTAGAACAGCTACCCACTACAGAAGGACATCAAAAAGAGTCTGTGTGATTAAAGGTGTTTTCTAAATGTGCCGTTCATCTGGCACCAACCGAGACTATAGCCTAGGTCTGTTTGTCCCCTCCCTGCTCAGAATCCCATGTCTTTATGAAGCAGTCATTAAGAAATATTCCGTTATCAAGTCCCTTAGTGGAAAAAAAAAAAAAAAAAAGACTTTCCCTCCTTAACCTCCAAATATTTTGCTAGCCTACCTCCAGCCTGAGACGTAACTTCTCTACCTTTAGTTTTCTGACAATCGATCACAACAAAGAATCTGAAAACTGAACATGCCACAGACAAGTAGAGCCTTTCTTATTACAACGGCAGCCAGCTCCACTGTGCAACAGTCGAAATCATGCGTCTACTTTCTTATTCTAGGAGTGTAAACCTGTGCCCAGACCTCAGCAGACATCTTAAAGGCTTTTGCCAATAGATGTCTTCTCTTTTATAGTCTATAAGCCTAAGAATCATGCTTGAACAATCCACTTTGCATTTGTGTTATTTATTACTGTATGGCTAGGAATATCTTGGTTTCTCCATGACCTGGATACACTCAAACATACATTGACACCAAGGATGTTGCTATGGAGACTAAAGGCAACTGCACTGAGAGTTGCAGGCAGGTAATTTTAAAAAGCCTAAAGCAAAGGATGAGTGCTTGTTAGTGTCCCAGTCACCCCAAGGCATATTAAATTGAATAAAGCTGTAAGCCTTGAAGTAGGGAGTGGTTCCCACAGTGAATAGCAGCTGGGGCAACAAAATATTTTTCTTTAGAGAAAATGACTGTCAGAATATGCAGTATGGTGTTTGTTTCATATTACAAAATAGAATCTGGATTTACCATGTTTAATCATTGCATCAAAGAACTTCTTAGTTACACTAATATGCTGCATTAACTTAGTTAGCCCCAAAATGGGCACTGTTCAATATTATTATTTTATATTGATTTTACTTTCTAACTTATTCTTTAAAAAACTTCACTAACCATCCTTAGCATAAAAAAATTTAATTGTCCTCAAGCTAAATATTTATCCATTGCTCTTTAAAATCAACTTGTTATTTAAAAAATATTGCCATTTTATACCACAGCTGACTGTATTGTCTTTTATTTCAAAATAATTTAAAAATACTGTGAATGAAATGTACCTGTGGAAAAGCAATAATGTTTTAATTGTGAAGTAAGGCAGCTAATTTGAATTAGAAAAATCTTAAGATTCCAAATACATTGTTAGAATGTTCCACAAAAGGGTGGAAAGGATTTTTCCCTCTGTGTACATCACACCATTAGTATACTAGTAAATTTTAATTAGAATGCCAAGGCAAAAACAGAAAACCTATAGTTTTCATATTAAAAATTCACAGATTTTCTTCTGTATGGGTGACTATTGTACATTAAGAAACAAAAATGTAATCACTGTGCTACAACCCACAAATGTTAGAACATCTGATCCTGAATGATCTAATCCTTGTTATCTTCTACATCATCTTTAGCATCTCATTCCTTTTCTAAAGACCTTCCTCCTCTACCTCCACCTCCTCCTCCTTCATAACAAATGTCTTGTTTACCTGTGCAAGATCCACTTCCTCCACTCCCTTTCTCAACTCTGAGATGGTTTCATCTCCAACTTTACTGCGTTTCCCTTCTTTATATCCTTTTGGTGGACCAGCCTTGTTCTGCATCTGCTGAGCACCACCTGTACTACGTTTAATAAGACATTGAACTCTCTACATCTGAATTCTTTCCTTTATAACATGGCCATGTCTAGCTTGTAAGACTGTTGGATATATTTTTGCATAATGTCTCTAGAGACAGTCTAAGTTATACAAACAATAGGCTGTCATAATGCACAATGCCTTAAAACTCGAAACTATTTACTTGTTCCTGCTGTTTATTTCCTTACTGTAGACACTAAGCTTAGGAGGCAAAGCAGTGACAAAAAAACAAAGACAGCAATACAATGATGACAGAAGGGTGTGTAGTTCACATGCTCAAATAATGACCACCACAAATTTCAACAAATCTGCTTATACTGTTTAATCCTGCCAATGACCGTGTAAGAGAGATTTCAGCTCCATCATGGAGATACTAAACTAAATATCAGAAACTGTATTTTTCATCTACAAGTATCTCATCCTTGAGGAAGCCTCATTTCTTATCCCATGGTGTTCTGGATGCCATTTCATTAAGCTACTTGATTTGCTGTAATGGGTCCTAGAAGGAAATACAGTTCACCAAGATATTTTAAAAGAAATAATTTAATGAAGGAGACATTTATTTTAAAAAAATCTGTTCACAGCAGTTAGGAACTATGTGAAGCCCTTCACACTCCTGAAACTAAAGAAGTAAAAAAATAAAATAGTTTTGCTGACACTTGATGAGGAGCAAGAATTATGCTTTCAGGGTGAGATGCAGGGTAAGCAGAACTGAGTTGAAACAGGGATGAGGCTGAGAAGGAAGACTCTTGCCACAAACTCCAGTACCCCCATGATCTCCTGCAGATGCCAAACCCAACCAGAATCATTGGTAAAGGGGCCAGGTGAGTAGTCCTAGAATCAGCATCATAGGACATAGAAAGGGCAGACATTGTCTGGGGAATAAGAGCATGCAGAGAAACAATGGTACTATTGGGTTTCTTTGAAATCCAAGGAATTATTGACTATTTCCTTGGAAGCATGCCTAACTACTCAAGACAAGATTCAATCCAGATCAGTTACACAAAGAAGTCAATGCTCTTTCCACCACGTTTCAAAGATGTGACACTCTGATCTGCCTGTATACTTCTACTCTGAAGATCTTAGTGACAGTTTATTGCCTCAAACTCTGCATACCTCAAGATAAAGCCCTTGATCTGTGCTAGCCAATACTCTGCCACCCTTTGTGATGTTCTATCACTTGGACTATGTCTCTGAGATGCCAATGTGCAGCTAATGCAACGGCAATACAAGCTGACTGTTGACAGCCTCTACCAGTAAGTCTTCCCCACACCACAGAAAGGGAGTAATATTTGTCATTCTTCCCACATTCCTGGAGAATGGCACGAAGATGTAAATCCCCAAGTAGTTTGTCATTGTCTGAGGATAAAGAAAGAGGAATGCAAATGTGAAGAGTAGAAACCCTTATACTGTGTAATGAATATCAAAATGAAACAGAAAATGTAATTATAAAAGGCTCAAATGAAAAATTGTGGCTATGGAAATGCATTTGAGCTTTCAGTTTCAAATAAAGAACTTTAAATCAAGGGCATCTGATTTTGCACTAACATATCACAAGGTAGACTTGCATACGAAGTTCTGTATCCACAAATAAATGAAATGCAATCACATCCATTCATTTAATTCATGTAGCAAGTGTCTGTTGGGTTCCCTCTTTCTTCTAGGCACTCTTCCAGAGAAAACTTAGTCCATCACAGAGTTAATGTTCCAGTAGTGAAAATTAGAACATATATTATGTAGTTAGGTGTTGATTCATGCTAAGGAAAACTTCAGGTAGAAAAGCTGAGGAAGTCATTGCTTCTTTAGAAACAGTGATAATAATGACCTCACAAGGACAGTAACAAAGGGTAGACAAGAGAGTGAATCATGTTAATTTCAGCACCAAAGTCATGTCAAGGAGAGAAGCAAGTGACAACACTTGAAGTTGGAAAAGAGCTCTGAGAAAATTAAGAAATGTTTCCTGATTTAAAATTAGTATACCCTTCAAATAGCAAATAATCTCTCAAATATATATCATATATATGTAAAGACTCTATATGCAATTTATTTTAGACTAAGCAAAATATAATGCAATCACATGCATACTTCTACTTACATGCACAAGTACTTGTGTAAAAGTGGAGAAATATAAGTATATTTGTATCCCATCCAGTAGACAAACAAAAACTCTACCCATATCAATGATGAAAATTTGACTAAAGCAAGGACAATAGAGAACTAACACATGTGCTTCTGGTCTTATGACTATAATACACTGTGACTCAAAATAGTGTTAACTAATACATACCTTCTGTGTCTTTGTGAGTCGTCATTCAAATCTTATATAGACATCGTCGTGGAAGTGCCATTAACAGCACATACTAAAGGTACAGAGAAACAGTTTTGCAGAGCTTGAAAAAGTGCTGACTACTATGTACTTTAAAAATCTTTATAACACAATTGAACTAGCAGTCAAAGAAAAGCATTTTAGTCCAGAAATAAGAAATTAATCCTACAGGGATAAGTTGGCTCTAGAGACAGCACACGCCTTAAGGCCATCAGACAAACCTTGTTCACCTAGAGCCTGGATTTTAGTAGCCATGGAAGAGAAAAGAGAGGAGTAAAAGCTTGGGAGCAAAGCAGCACCCCACAAGAAGCTGAGTGCTGAAGTGTGACACATCTGTGTGTCAGCCCCATATAGCCCACCTCATAAAGATGTATCTGCCTTGATTATGGGTCTCAGAAAATAAAGAAGAAAAAATGACAAAAAGGGGTGACTCTCCTGTGAAAGTCTATAAATACAGTTCTACAGTCCCAGTCCATGTGCAGCCTGGAAAATCCAACTTAAAAACTGAGACGTGAGCTTAGATTGCCAAACCTTTTAAATACACATGAGAAAGAAGAAACATCATTTCTTGAAATTATGTCAAGCCACAAAGAGTTTTCACTTTATACAATTCAAAAGAATGCATGTTTATAACCAAAACCCACTAAGCACACACACACACACACACACACACACACACACACACACACACACACAAACTGTACCTATATGCACACAACCCAAAGCCACTGGGTGAGATAGTAACCACAGTATCAGACCTGCAAAGACTTTATGGCCTGACTCTAATAGATCCCAAACATAAAATTGAAAAGTTTAATATGTTTACAGAAATAAAGGGGAAGATTAAAGGCTTAAAAATGGCTGTTGGAATTGATGAAGAAATATGAAAAAGAACCAACTCCATCATATAAGTGCAAAATGCAATAATAGAAATTCAAAGCAACAAACAAGTAAAGCAGTAGTTCAGAAGCCAGGAATAGGATTTCTGAATTAGTAAATATTATGAGAAAATTTCTTATAAAATTTGTAGTAATCATTTTAGTATTTGTAAGCATTTCATAATTTTATCCATTTAGCTCTCTGGTGAACACTATGCCAATTGTCCAAACAAAAGGTGACAAAGGAGAGCCAAGAAAATAGAAATTGGTCCATTTTCTAAGACAGATTGGTTTTAAGAGCACCTGCTTGTTTAATATAAAGAATACTAAGCCAGGCAGTGGTGGCACATGCCTTTGGTCCCAGCACTCAAGATGAAGAGGCAGGCAGATCTCTGTGAGCTCAAGGCCAACTTGGTCTACAAAGTGAGCTCCAGGAAAGCCAGGACTGTTACACAGAGACACCTGTCTCAAGAAACAAACAACAAACAAATGACTAAATTCACAAGATTCAAAGATTCAAAATTGCATTGGATGACATCAAGGTTCATATGTTTGAGGTAAGTCTTACTGATCCACAGAAAGACAGAGATACATTTAGAAAATTCAAGATAGCAGGGTGGTGGTGGTGCATGCCTTTATTCCCAGCACTTAGGAGGCAGAGCCAGGTGGATCTCTGTGAGTTTGGGGTCAGCCTGTTCTATAGAGAAAGATCCAGGACTGGCACCAAAACTACACAGAGAAACCCTGTCTAGAAAAACTTTTAAAAAGAAAATTCAAGCTAATTACTCAAGCTATTTAGTAAAAAGCCTTCCAAGGCATCATTCTTACACACAACAGAATGGGTTCTATAGCAAAAAAAAAAAAAAAAAAAAAAAAAAAAAAAAAAAAAAAAAAAAAAAAATGGTGGGCCTAAAATGAAGCTAATGACCATACCATCCTTAATGCGGGTTTAAGAAAATAAAGTCAGCCAGTAGAGTGTTTACTCAAGCATGAGGACCTGAGTTTGATCCCCAGTACCCACACAAAAAGTGGAGCATACAGGCATGTGCTTGTAATCTCAGCACTGAGAAGATGAAGGCAGGTGCTAACCTACCATCATAACCCATTCTAAGTCACGCAGAAAACTCTGCATCATAACACAACGTAGAAAGATACAGAACCTGAATATGAACTCTAGTCACACACACACACACACACACACACACACACACACACACACAGAGAGAGAGAGAGAGAGAGAGAGAGAGAGAGAGAGAGAGAGAGAAAGAGAGAGAGAGACTATTATTAGAGTACTCTGTTTTCTGCTGTAGATATTGCTCTGTATGCTGTGAATGTGTTGCTCTGATTGGTTAATAAATAAAATGCTGATTGGCCAGTAGCCAGGCAGGAAGTATAGGCAGGACAAGAAAAGGATAATTCTGGGAAGAGGAAGGAGAGAGCAGAGATGCCAGGCCACCATCCAGGGAGCAGCATGTAATGGCACACAGGTTAAGATGGATCAGGTTTGATCAGCCAAGACCCCCTGAAAGGTTTCTGATGACACCATGGCTCAGATGATCCAACATCCAGAATGGTTTCAAGGCAACTAGCTCAGAGAATGTAGCCTCACAGACGACTCCATTCAGGAATTGACCATAATCCTAAAATGTTCTTTGTGTCCCCATAAGATTACCAGCACCCTTAATCATCTGGAAGTAGCCTAGAAAACTACACCCACATTCCCAAAAAATGGATTATTGATGTTTGTCTTTGTTTAGGTTTTTGTTTACAAATTGTTATTGGTCACAGTCAATCTCTTTCTAAAAGAAGAAAGAGGGATATGATATGAAGATATAGGATATAGATCTCATAAGATAAAAGGATAGATTGATGAACTTACTTTAAGGAGCAACTTATTTAAAAGGTTTTACATTGATATAGTATTTAGTTTATCAATACAAATTTAGAGTTAATTTTGTTATACTGTATATATTTCCATTCTTGTTTAAGATATTATATTTATATAACTCATTTAAATTGTAATGTATAGTTAAGAAATACAGATTAATAATTAGCCTTCTATGATAGTCAAACTTATAGTCATCTTAAGTTTTCTATGTATATATAGATATCATTCAACTTAGTAGGTAATCTTCAAACACTTCAAAGATCTGCAGAATATGGCATTTAAAATGTTTTAAAAACTTAGAATTTCTGGACAGTGAGACACGTCTGCTCCTGGCAGCACCAATTTACTTCAAAGAGAAAGACAGGCATTGAAGACACTCCATATGGAATTTATCTTCTTGGCAAAAATAGCCATTTGGGCAAGAAACTGTTCTTGCCTGAACTTCTTGACAAAATGTATTCCCTGGACATGCAGGACCCATAGGAAGGTGACCACTGAACTTTACAAGGCGAGATGGTCCTTCAGTTTCCTGCTTCACAGAAGAAACTGCCAGACATTCTACAGGACATAAAGAGAAGCAACTTAGAGACTCTAGGCCTGTTGGCTGAAGAATGGATGCCCTAATATTACAGAAGAACTTTGAATAACTGTCCAGACAGGCAGATGTCTTTGTCATTCTAGATTTTTGGAAGTTGCTTACAATACACTTCATGTTTACTTAGGTAATATTATATCCCTCTGGGATCTTAGATGTAGTTGTAGACTACAATTTTATAATTAAAACTATAATTTTCCTTGGTTATGATAAAAGATAAATTGAATATGAGACTTGATAATTGTTTTGTTATATGTAATTTTACTATGTTAAAGTTAAAACCTTCCCTTTTGAAAAAGAAAAAAGAAAAGGGGAAGTGCTATGGATATCAGAGAATTCTGGGAAGAGGAAAGAGAGAGAGGAGTTGCCAGCCAGACACAGAGGAAGCAAGATGTGAAGGCAGAACTGAGAAAAGCTGCAGGACTGGTGGATGAGAGGGATTTGTCCTGACCATGGACCAGGTGGGACACATGAAAACTTCAGCTACAGTTTTCTGTTCATTTTATTTAAAAACATAATCACATAGGCAAGGTCTTCTATGCTCAGCACCATCAGATCCAACCACATCTCAAAGACATTGGAATTTGTAAAGTAAGTGCTGCAAAGTACATCAAAAAGTTGATATACTAAACAGCAGAGCTGGGGTGAGACTGAGGAATTTAGTCTTAGAAAAGTAAACATCAAGTCAGCCACAAAATCTTTGATCTGTAATCTGTTCTGCCTGCAAAATATGCTAGGGCAATGATGTCACAAAGCTTGTGGGAGTAACCAACAAAGACTTATTTGACTTTAGGTCTACTCCATGAGATGGAACCCATACCCAACACTGCTTGGGTGACCAAGAACCAGAGAATACAGAGTCCAGGGACCTAGGGTAAAACCAAATACTACTGGTCTAAAAAAATAAAACGTAACAATAAAATGTCCCCTAATGATATTCTGTTAAACTCATAGATCAGCACCCTATTCAGCCAGCATCAGAGAAGCTTCTTGCATGGCCAATTGGGACAAATAAAGAGACCCATAGCCAGACATTATGCAGAGAGTGAGAGACCTTGGAACACATGGCTTTAAATAGGATATCTCCATCAAATCCTTTCCCTCAGAGCCCAGAGAATCCCATGGAAGAGAATGCAGAAAAGGTGTAAGATCTAGAGGGGAGAACACTAAAAAAGGCTATAATGCAATAAATAAAAACAGGGAGAAGTTCCCAGAAATGGTTACAGATATCAATTCCAAGAGATCAGAAGCCCCACAAAACTTAAATGGGATAAAAGGAAAGTTCACTCCAGGATTTTCATAATACCAAACACCAAAGACAAGGAAAGAGTGTTTTTCAAAGAATCTGGAGAGAAACAGAAACATCCTACAAAGAATTAAAAGCTGGATTCTGGCCAATAAAAATATAAGAAAGGGGTTTGGGAGATGTCTCAGTCAGAGAAGTGCTTGATGAAGAAGATTGAAGACCAGAAATCAAATCCTCAGCACCTGTGTCAAAACTGCGTACAGTATTCCACACCACTGCAGGGGACTCACAGTTGGATTGTCATCCTGTGGTTATCAAAAAAATGGCTTTAAAGAAAAAAGTAACAAATATCAGAGAAACAACAAATAAGGAATCTACCATAGCAGTAAAAATGGTCACTCATTTATATCAGTGTCTAATAAAGCATGCAAAGAAATATAAGTAAGAATAATGAGGGTTGAGGAGATGGTAAGTGGGTAAGGGCCTGCTGTACAGGTGCAATGATCTCAGTACAAAGCCTCAGAAGTGATGCAAAAAGCAAGGCATGGCCACAGGTAAGCCTACGGCCACAGTACTCTGGGACAGAGACGGAAGCATCACTGCAGCTTACTAGCTATCAGCCTAGCTGCAGGTTCAGTATGCCTCCCTGTCACACTGGAAACAGAGTTGAATCAAGGGAATAAAGCAGACAATAACAGGACAGGGCACCCAATGTCATTTGGCTTCCATGCTCATACACAGGCATACACAGGGAGGTGCACATGTTTACATACCCCACACACACATTCAAAGAAAATTGATTACTACTCATAACAAGGTTTAAAATACAATTTACTTTATTTGAGGGAACAAAGTCTCAAAACATACCCTAGATTGATCTTGGACTCAATGAGTCACCTGCCTCTAGAGTGCTGGGATTACAAGGACACCTGAGGTTACAAATTATAATAAAAATTTTCCCATGAATATTTGTAAAATGGTATTTCATTGCGTAATAGTTGACAGTGTATTCAGAACACAAAATAATAATACAAAATAAACTAATTGTACCTGTATGTATCAAAAGGAATAACTGAAGAAAAAAAGCATAATAATTTTAAAGCAATTCTAAAAAGATATACATAATCTTTCAATATATAAAGTTCAAAACTGGGCATAGTGAATAATATATTATGCATATAAAATTTGTATTACAATAAAGGATAAAATAAGCAGATAGAAAGTTTTTGCATGAATCTAGAACATCCCATCATTCTCTGCAGGAGGAAGAGACATAAACCCAGGAAAGAACTAACATGCTTCAAAGAAACTGGTATGGTTGTGGTTTGTAAACAGATGGCATGTACCTGAACTGGTTAACTTTCCCATTGTTGATGAAGTGCCAGAAAACAGCAACGGAATAAAGGAAGTGTTTATTTGGGCTCACAGTTTAAAAGGACACAGGCTGTCAGGGAGGGGCATGAGACAGGGTCACATCAAGTCTGCAATTAGGAATCACAGAGAAATGAAGGCTGGTGCTCAGCCACCTTCTGCCTTTTCCCTTTCCTCATTTCCTTCAGTCTGAGTCTCCAGTGCCATGAATGACATTCCCTATATCCAGGGTAGGTGTTCCCTCCACTGCTAAGCTTCTCTAAAAACACCCTTATGGACACATCTAGCTTAGTGTGTCTCCTAGGTGACTCTAAATACAGTCAAGTTAAAACTGAAGATTGATCATCATGATGCCCAACTGTTCGCTGGGGTTGTTATTGCTAATGATATTTAAACTGTTGCTGTACCATAAACACACATTTTTATGTTGGAGATACCTCACACTAAGGCATCTTAAACCCTATGTGCAAACAAAGAAAACCTAACATTAAAACAGTACTTACATGTAATCAATGATTCTGGGGACTGCACAGTCAGTACTCAATCCCATATGCAAGATACTGTTGGCATCACTGTACACAAATCCACTCATGTCTCCACATGTGGCTCTTTAGTATGCTTTTAGGCAGGTTGAGTTTTCAATAAGATTATCACTGATAACCTGTCAGGATCAAGGCTCTAATGATTTCAAATCTTCCTACACTTTTCCTCAAGTCTGCACCAGGAAAAGTAGGATGGATTTAACAACTGGTCCTGACAACAGTCCAACCCTTCTCCTTAGACTACTGCTTATGGCTAGATGCTAAACACAGAATTAAAAAATCCATTGCAAAATTACATTCTGAAAATGGGTTCAGTATCAAGTGTCCTAGACAAGACTTTCCAAACAATAAGTTGTGAAGTGTTTGAAGAGCATTAGAACCAGTACTGGTCTGAACAACTGAGGTTGGAATCCACCGCAAACAGCCATCACAAGTGGTGTATGCAGATGCCAGGGGAGGGTAGGAAGAGGCAAGAATCATTAATATATTCAAGGATGTTCCTTGAATCAAAATGTTTAGAAGACATTTTGATCCTCAAGCCTGCACAAGTCAATTCTATTTATTCCATAGAAAAAGAAATGTATATGACAATATATTAGAAATCCTTTTGACTGTATAATAAAATATTTATCCTTCAGTATTTCCCAGCACTAGCATGACCAAGAATCACTGAACTGCAAAGCCTGAGTTTCAAGCTTTAAACATTTACTGTGCTATTTTTATGCACACATTTTTGCCCTAATTTTCTAAGTATAGCTGAGAAATTCTGCTTAATTATCTGTGTGCTTCTGCCTTTCATTCTGGTGTGTATAACTGATCATGAAAAGAAAGCTGATGAGCCTCTTGGGAACTGGGCTGAAATCAAAGGTAAGGTATTCAACTGGCTTCACAAAGAAAACAGCAATATCAACCCAGAGAGCACTGGGATCCTCAGGTCTGAAGACAAACCTCTCTTCCTGGGAGAACTGCCAAGATCACAGCATCAGAGCTCAACCAGCAGCTGATGGAGATCCTACATTTCTCAGAATTCTTGCCACCCCTACAGGATACTGAATCCATCTAAACTAGCCTGGGGAAATGTGCTCTGTCATAAAAATTTTTCATACTACTTACTGTGCCCCCAAACCCCTCCCCCCCCAAAAAAAAACCTTGTCCTCATTCCAAATTTATGGTTTCTCAATAAACACCTTTTTTCAGTTTCTGTTTAAGTTACATTACTTTAATGGCAGTGTTAGGACTGGAACTACGTGCTTCACACATGCTAAATCAACATCTTAAGAACTGATAGATTCTAATGGGCTGGATTTTATCCCCAAGGCACACAATAAGATGTTGTCTTAGAAGAGAACAGGGTAACAGGAGGGTGTGCTAGGAATGCCATTGCCTTCCACACTAATAATTACAAATCTGCATTTGTCACGGTCTGTTACTCCTTCTCCCTCTCTGTTCCTGATCCAGCTGGGATCTCCTGCTCCCCTAAGCTCTCTTTCCCTTGAACCTTGCCCTTCATTACTCCCACTGTCATCCAGGTTGTTCATGTAGATCTCATCCATTTCTCTATCATTGGGCGATCCCTGGGTCTTTCTCAGGGTCCTGTTTTCTAGGTAGCCTCCCTGGAGTTTTGAGTAGCAGTCTAGTCATCTTTGTTTTACATCTAGTATGCTCCTGTGAGTGAACACATACCAAATCAAAGTGCTAGAGAGGTCCCCATAAATCCACAAAGATACCTCCACTGTAGACTCCTGGCGATGGTCGAGAGAAAGCCCGAATTGACCTAGTCTGGTGACCGGATAGCCAAACACTCTAACTGTCATGCTAGAACTCTCATCCAATGACTGAGGAAAGCGGATGCAGTGATCCATGGCCAGGAGTCCATTTGGTGAGAAAGAGGAGGGATTGTATGAGCGAGAGTTGTTGAGACCAAGATTGGAAAAAGCACAGGGACAAATAGCCAAACTAATGGAAACACATGAACTGTGAACCAATAGCTAAGGAGCTTCCATGGAACTGGACAAGGCCCTCTGGATAAGTGAGACAGTTGATTAGCCAGACCTGTGTCCTTAGTGCATGAGCTGGCTGTTTGGAACCTGGGGCTTATGCAGGGACACTTTGCTCAGCCTAGGGGGAGGGGACTGGACCTGCCTGGACTGAATCTACCAGGGGAGTCTTTGCCCTGGAGGAGATGGGAATGGGGGGTGGGCTGGAGGGAAGGCAGGGGCGGGGTTAGGAGGGGGAGGACAGGGGAATCCATGGCTGATATGTAAAATAAAATTAAATTAATTTTTAAAAAGTAATTACAAATCTAAACATACTAGGTCAGTGTTTAAATACGACATCATTGCAAATTTATTTTCCCACTTGATCTTCAAGCTCCCCTTCACTCCATCTACTTTCAAGAAGTCAGACTATTTCTAGGTGGTTGCCTTAAAAGAAACATATGAATGAATTGCTTGGCATTTACTTTAAGTGGAAAATGGAGTCTTATAACAAATATTTAGGAAAATTAAAGATTAGAGAGATAGGCAACAGTGTCCAACTACAGCAGTGTGCATGGCAGGCAAATTCTGAAGAGGATAAGGCAAAAGAATCTCAGGCTACAGGCTAACCTAGGCCATACCATTGAGCTGAGAATATAGTTGAATAGGTAGCAAGCTTAGATCATGTGCATGAAGCTCTGGCTCCAATCTCTTGTACCATGGACCATACAAAGCCAGATCTGGTGGCCTATGTGTGTATCCTTAGGACTTGGGATACTAGCAGTAGGAATATTAGAAACTTGAGATCATCCTGTGTAGGATAGGAAACTTAGGATATACTAGGGGTAGAAATACAATACAAAACAATAATCCAATACAATACAGTAGAATTTTTATCCAGGTTGGGAAAAAATTAAGAGGAAAAAATGAGAAGACATGTAATGGAAGCAACACTGAGAAGTGCACTATGGAAGGACCATTTGAGGACAGGGCTGCTCCAGAGAGCACATTGAAAACACCAGCAAGTGAAAGGAAACATGATGTATTCTTGCAGTCTACACATAGATGAGTATGAGCAAGTCACAGGCCTCCAAGTCGGATTTCCCTCTGACAACAGCCAGATAACCTTATATAAGCAGCAGAAGTACCCTCCATTGCTCTGACTTTGTCCATTCCCCCTCTAATTCATTCTATGGAGATAAATGGAGAAAAGCCCAATAGTGTCCTAAGCATACATGGTGCAGTAGGGGGGCAGGGAAAGAAAGTACTATTGACAATTAACTGGAACCATCAACATCTAAAAAGACTAGATTCTATTCCCCATGGAATTCTATTCACTCACCCTAGTTCTCTTCATCTCAGCTGAGCAACAGAAAATAAAATGTAATGACAACAAGCACCTCCAATGCTTAATAGTGTACAAAAGCTTCTCTTATACATCAAATCACATTCATGTCTACAAAACTCTGTGAGGTGAACAGGCCAAGTTCCACGGTTACCCCAGTTTATATAAACAGAGATAAAGATAAAGAGATGGAAACAGAAAGAAAGAAAAATATAGAGATCACATCTGATATATAGAAAGAAAGAAAGAAAGAAAGAAAGAGAGAGAGAGAGAGAGAGGGGGGGAGGGAGGGAGGGAGGGAGGGAGGGAGGAAGGAAGGAAGGAAGGAAGGAAGGAAGGAAGGAAGGAAGGAAGGAAGATAGATAGATAGGCAGGCAGATAGATAGATAGATAGACAGACAGACAGACAGACAGATAGATAGATAGATAGATAGATAGATAGACAGATGTATGTCCATGTAGATACAGATGATGAGATGATATAGATGGACATAATATGTTTATAGACTAGTACATGAGAGATAATTTGTTTTTTAATAAACATACAAACTAATGGGTCTTATCATATCATTTTCATACATGCTTTTTTCTTGTTCTTCCTGCGCACTCTTCTCCCCAGTCCCTTTGGTTCTTACCTGATGCTTCCTCTCACTGCTTTACTTTAATTTCACAGTTTCTATTATCCCCTGTTTATTTCTCTCCCCCTCTGAAGTTATCTTGTTCTCTCATGGTCCCTTTTCTAGTTTCATAACCCATACACATACACACAATGTTATCTCAATCTTGGGATGAACTGGACTCAGGTCTCGAGTGATCATACAGTTTAATAAAGAGCACAAGTCAGCAGGTTATGATGCAGGACTCACATGGTGCAAGTGTTTCCATTCTTCTCAAGTCTGCAGACTCTTGCTTCTGTGTTTACCCTGCATGGGGATAGGGAGAATAAGTGTAACCTGTGACTTGGGAGACACCACTAGCTTGCTCTTTCAAAACATTTCCCTGCACACAATCCCCAAGACCAGAACATCCTACTTGACAGCCATTCTTCTAAGTGCAGTGTCTATAAAAGCTTTGGTAAAATGACACCACCCATCAATCCATTCCCTCAACACACACCCTGAGATAAGATGTCCACAGCTGTTTGACTGTGAAATGGGAATATAAAAGAAGGTCCTTCTGTGGGTTTGGGGCTGAAATAACATATATCAATTTCTTGTGTTTCTTTTTGCAGTACTGGAACCCAGGACCTTGATCATGCTAAGATAGTGTTCTACTACTGAACCACATCCATAGATGTCAGCTGTTTTCTTCATTGAAAATTTTTTTAGCCCCATGTAAACCTCAGGGTTCTCTAGAGTAGCATAACTTATATAATGAATATTTATTTATTTATTATAAAATATGAATATATTTATAATAAATAAAGGAAATTAATTTTTGTTTTTCTTTATTAAGAAATTTTCTACTCACTCCACATACTATCCACAGATCCCCCCTCCTCCTTCCTCCCACCCCCCAGCCCTCTTTTCCAAGCCACCCACATCCTCACATCCCCCAAATTAACGTCTCCCATGAGGAGTCAGCAAAGCCAAGCACACTGAGCTTAGGCAGGTCCAAGCCCCTTCCCACTGCACCAAGACTGTGCAAGGTGTCACACCACAGGCACCGGGTTCCAGAAGCCTGCCCATTGACCAGGGACAGATCCTGATCCCCCTGCCTGGGTGCCCCCCAAACAGTTCAAGCCAAACAACAATCTTCTGTATCCAGAGGGCCTAGTCCAGTCCCATGTGGGCTCCACAGCCACCAGTCCACAGTTCATGGGCTTCCACTAGTGTGGCCGGTCATCTCTGCACATCCTCCCATCATGATCTCAATGTCCCTCACCTGCAGTATCTCTCCTCTCTCCCGTCAGTTGATTCCTGGAGCTCAGCCTGGTGCCTGGCCGTGGATCTCTGTATCTGCCTCCATCTGTCACTGGACAAAGGCTCTATGATGACAGTTAGATTATTTGCTAGGCTGGTCACCAGAGTAGACCAATCCAGGCACCCTCTGGACCACTGCCAGCAGACCAACGTCGGGTCAACCATGTGGATTCCTGAGAGCCTCCCCAGCACCCTGCCTCTTCCTGTTCTCATGATGTCCTCATCTATCATGGTATCTTCCTCCCTGCCCTCCCACTCTGTCCCTGTTCCAGCTTGACCCTCCTATTTCCCTATGTTCTCATCCCCCACTCCTCGCCCTCTGCCACCACCCCCACACCCAGTCCACTCATGTACATCTCATCCACTTCTCCTTTACTGGGTCATCGATGTGTCCCTCCTAGGGTTTTTCCCTGTCAGCTAGCCTCTCTGGAGTTGTGGGTTGCAGTCTGGCCATCCCTTCCCTCCCATTTAGTATACTTATGAGTGAGTACATACTATGTTTATACTTCTGAGTCTGGGTTACCTCACTTAAGATGATATTTTCTAGTTCCATCCATTTGCCTGCAAATTTCATGATATCACTGTTTTTTACTACTGAGTAGTACTCCATTGTGTATATGTGTCATAATTTCTTTATCCATTCTTCAGTTGAGGGACATCTAGGTTGTTTCCAGGTTCTTGCTATTATGAAATATGCTGATATGAACATAGTTGAACATGTGCCCTTGTGGTAAGATTGAGCATTCCTTGGGATTATGCCCAAGAGTGATATAACTGGGTCTTGAGGAAGACTTATTCCCAATTTTCTGAGAAACTGCCATACTGATTTCCAGAGTGGCTGTACAAGTTTGCATTCCCACCAACAGTGTAGGAGTGTTCCCCTTGCTCCACATCCTCTCCAACATAAGCTGTCTTCAGTGTTTTTGATCTTAGCCATTCTGACAGGTGTAAGATGGTATCTCAGAGTTGTTTTGATTTGCATTTTCATGATGACTAAGGATGTTAAGCAATTCCTTAAATGCCTTTAAGCCATTTGAGATTCTTCTGTTGAGAATTCTCTGTTAAGCTCTGTAGCCCATTTTTTAATTAGATTTTTCAGTATTTTGATATCTAGTTTTTTGAGTTCTTTATATATTTTGGAGATCAGCCCCCTGTGAGATATGGAGTTGGTAAAGATCTTTTCCCATTCTGTAGGCTGTCATTTGGTCTTATTGACCTTGTCATAAAGGGAATTTATTAGAGTGACTTGGAGGTTATGGTCCAACTAAACTAACAATGGCTGACTATGAAGGGAAAGTCCAAGAATCAAAAAGTCACTCAGTACACAAGGCCAGATATCTGAGCTAATCTTCAGTAGACACTGGAATCCCAAAGAAGTAGGTTCTAATGCCAATGAATGAATGGACTTGCTAGAAAGGCAAGGACAAGCAGGCAAAGAGCCAAAGCTTCCTCCTCCCATGTCCTTATATTGTGTCTTCCCATCTCAAATTCCAGATCAAGAGGTTGTGTCTTCCTGCCTCAAATGTCTGGACTAGAAGTGAATCCACCTGTTAATCCCATCAAATGAGAGTAAGACCACTGACCCAAATATCTTTGGTCAAATTAAGCAAGCTTTATTTTCTGTCAGACAGGGCTATCTCCCTAAAGCAGAATTTGAGAAAATAATAGGGAACACAGGAGTAAGGCAGGATATATATAGAAAAAAACAAAAACAAAACACCCTGCAAGGCAAGGGGATCTCCAAGCGATTTTGGTTACATTGGAACTTGGAAGAACATCTCAAAGTTATCTGGCAGAACATCTAATCTATCTTAGCAGGGTGCAGGTCAGAGTGGAGGGTGTGTATCTTGTCAAATTCCAGAAGATGGGTCAAGACATGGTCAATTTAAGTTTTACAGAAAACAGGAATGAACTTATTTGAACTTGTAACAAGATGATTTCTAATCTTAAGATGGAGTCAGGCTGGTCCACCACACTCACTTCAAACCAAGCCAAAAAAAAAAAAAAAAAAAAAAAGGATATCTCACAGGTTTGCCCTCCATTTGTGGATTGTAGTTCATTCCCAATGTAATCAAGTTGACAACCAAGAATAGCCACTACACCCCATAACATAATCACTTTGATTTTTAAAGTAAATAAGACATTCATAAACATAATTTCTTGTAGATCTCCAATGTTAAAACAAAAGTTTAGGAAAACCATTAATCCTGACATAGCTAATTCTTTTTTAAAATAAAAGCTAGAATCTGGTATCATAAAGAAAAATGGACTAGTGAGTTCAAATCTTCTCTCAGTAGTAAAATAAAATAAAATTATTTTCACTAAGATTAACAAATCTATCAGGGTCCCTAGCCTGGTGGGATATATACATGAATAACAGCATATCCTGGCAGTGTGTGAAATCCTAGCTGAATATTGAATGAATACCAGAGTATCAATAGGATTTTCTGCACTGGTCTCCCAGAAGACAAACATGAACAGTAAGCAAGAAGCAGGCATGAATCAAACCAATGAATGCATGCATTGGGTTCTGCAATACCAACAGGGCTTTTAAAAATGTCAAGAGAAAAGTATACTTTAATAAAAATACATAAAAACTGTGCTGAAAAATTAATGTAGTACACCATGTGCAAATAAACCCCACATGAATAGAAAATTGAGATTAACTTCATGCATCAGTAAACTTCAGGTGGTAAATCACTAGGACAATTTCTCTCCTTTCAAATCCAAATCGAGGTCTTTGGGGATGCTCAATGCATAATGGAGGTTAAAATTTTTAACTCTAGCAACTTGCAGCAAATATGTTATATGTTTATTTGATTATTTACATTTTTCCCTCATGAGCCCCTGTCTTTTGGTTAGAGTGAGCACATTAAATGAATTCATAACCTGGGCTGACATCTGATTTGATAATTTAATAACTTCTTCAGGCAGTAGTCTGCATGCTATGCACAGAGCTACCTTTCTCGTCACTGAAAGCTAACTTGGTATATGCGTGAGGAGAGAAGAGTGTGAAGCAGAATGACTGGGAAATATGAGCGTGCTACTCTAGTCTCCTGGTTTCCTGGTCACATGGCTGCTGTATGGGTGGCCAGAAGCTGGAGTCCCTCCTCTCTGTCCTCTCTTCCTGCTCTTCCCTTCCTTTTCTCTACTCTTTTCCTTTTCCACCTTTCTTCCTGCCCAAAATTAATCATACTCTGACCTGGTCCTCCACAGCTGCAAAACTTTGGGTTTGTCTTCTATCCTCTACCATTAAGAGTAGATACCACAGCAGACTGGGATATGCAAAGGGGCTGAGGAAAACCCCATCCTCTAGGCCTTTGACTCCTTAACAACACTGCACCCTGAACAAAATGAAGCTGTAAAAGCTAAACAGGTTTTATGCAGAACCTTAAAAGGGAATAAAGTGCTGGAGTCCCAGTTATTTATTTTTCTCACAGCCAGGATTGTGAACCTACCATCCTCAGTCAAGAAAGGGGAGTGGAGGCATACATCCAATCAATGCCCACCTTCCTGTCATCACCCCAGGTTTGGTAAAGTCATGGGCATTGCTGCCATTTCATGGCTTTGTTATCATGAATGGAGGGGTTACCTCTCAGCTATGGGATCCTCCACATCCAGTACTTGATGTGTTAGAGGTGGGAAATGAAGAGACTGGAAAACCATCTCTCAATCATAGTCTGGTTTTCACAGTACTTTTATTTTGCTTTAATCCTCTTTTTCATGTCAGAAGTGATATGTCATTTTCTCTCTTCAACATTCATTCTTAAAAGTTCTCCTCCTCTCTCAGGCAGGAGACTGTCTCCAGTTAACTAGAGCAGAGCTCACAGACACTAAAGATAAAACACATCAGAAATTTAAGAATCATATTGCTTACCATTGGTTATCTGTCTCCAAGGTTAATGTCAATGGAATCAGATGTGCACAGCTACCACTGCCTAGAAACCTCTGGTTACATAGATGTTCCTAAAATATAAAGGAGCTGCTGCAACTGTTGATTTTCAGTACATAAAATATAATGTAGATAATTCTATGATCTCTTCTCTAGCATTACCATAAAGAAAATAAGCCTCTAATTTTATGACAAATATTATAACTGTGTGTTAACAAAAATCAGTTTGCACAAATGGATTGAATGGAAAAGTTTATTTGAAACTATATTTGGGGAAGAAAGAGTTTGTTCAGGGGAAATGACAAATTATTAAGAAGCAGAAACCGAATTTGTTCCTTCTGATTCCACAGAACAGAATGCAGACCAGGTAAAGAGTTAATGGAATGATAGGTTTCTAAGAAGCATTTGGAGTCAATGTTTACACCATAACTAGAATTATTCACACTGAGCCAGGAGACCACACTGGTTGTTTGAGGATTCCAAGCCTCATTTTTGTGTTTCTTGGACTATTGGAACCTGAAAGACACAAAACCAATGGAATACAAATAAGGTGGACAGAAAAATGACCACGGCCTTTCTTGAGTAACAGTTACAGGGTCAGTGAATAGGAAAAAAGGAAAAATTATCTATTATGACATAAATGGAGATTAAATTACAGTTTATAGAAAAACTGATATAAATAAGACCTAAAAGAAAAGTCATCATATTTCAGCAAAAAGGTACAATAAAAAGATTGAAAATCAATGTTTCCCTAGTTTGGCAAAACAGAAAAGTGTTGTTAATATGAACTCTGCAGATGTGGAAGAAAAAGCTATAAGACATAAAGCTATCACAGTGATTATGTGTTCAGATTATGTCTTTTTTAATATTTGCTTCATTATATTGAATCTCAAGCAATATCAGATTACATATTGATTTATTTCCTCTCCTTCTCCAGAATCCTTCCAGAAGTGCTAACGATTGCTGAGATAGACAAGTAACTGGTCCCTGTTAAGAGGCAGCTTACTACTAATTATGGACAGATATTAAAAGAAATATGAACAGAGATGACAAGGTGAAAGATACAAAGTGACTACATCACTGACTATCTTTGTCTTAATGTCCCTGTCTAGAAGTCAACATGCTCAAGGAGAAGCCAGGGAAAGGCCTGATGTCTAACCAGCAAGGAACAAGTTCCAGTGCCTGGAAAGTCAGTGGGGTTGAGCATGGTGAAGCAGGAGCATGTGGCCAGGAGACAGGAAAGTAGGTTATGGACACTGAACAAACAGGGGCTTGGCATTAGGTGACAGTAGAGCACCTCTGTATGCTGGTTAGTGTTTTGTCAACGTGGCATATGATAGATTCATTTGGAAATAGAGGACCTCAACTGAGAAAATCTTTCCATCAAACTGGCCTTTAGGCAACTCTGCAAGGCAGTTTTTTGATTGATGATTGATGTAGAAGGGTTCAGACCATTGTTCATGGTACCAGCCCTAGGCGGGTGACTCTGTGTCATATAAAGAAGCAAGCCTTGAGGAGCAAGCCAGTAAGCAGAGTTTCTCCACAGTCTTTGCTTTAGTCTTTGTCTCCAAATTCTGGCTTTAAATTCCTGCCTCGACTTTCACGACTATAACCTACAATCCATATATACCCTTTCCTCCCCAAGTAGCCTTTGGTTATAGTGTTTTGTCGAAGCAAAACAACCCTAACTAAGACACTTCCATACCATTAACTCATCAATTATTTACTTGCTCCTAATATAAAATTATTAAGATCTAGTTAATGAGAATTTTAAAAGCCCCAAAAGATTGTCTTGGGTTACACAGCTAATAACTGGTTTCTAGGATCTTGAACCTCACAGCTCACAGTCTTTTCCATCCCATCACACTAGCAAGAGCACGAGCAGATAAAGAGAAGAGAATGTGATAACAGAGGCAGGAGACAGGCAGAAAGAATAGATCAAGCTAAAATCGATAAGTAACGAATAGCAGGTTGAAGAGACACTTAAGGGTGGTCAGGGATATCTAATATCACAGCCATATCATCTACTTAAACTAAGACAGAAATCTGGGAGCCAAAAATATAACAAATACAATGGAGGACAGACATTGTAAAATAAAGCAATAGTTTCCTTCATTAAAGAATCCCAAATAAACTGTCCCTAATAAACATGCCAATGCTAACACTACATTCTTGTTTTTAGCTTACAGTTTTCCATCTCCCACACTGACTGGAAGAGGGAGCCTTTACCTCATCCTATGACTCTTCATTTGTTCTTCATCAGCACCAGAGTTCTTGCTCGTGAGCTGCTAGAGATCCAGCTTTATCAAGAAGTATGACAGTGAATCTCGATTGTCTACAACCATCTTGGAGAAAAAAACCTCTGGGGTTATCTTTAAGGACGTTGACAGAGAGGTTAGGCTAAGATAGGAAGAACCACAGAGAATGTAGGTGGTACCATTCCATGGACTGGAGTCCTAGACTGAAGAAAAAGAGGAAAGTTGAGTTGAGCACCAGCATTTGTCTCTGTTTTCTGACTATCGATGCAATGTGATCAACTATCCTATGCTTCTGTCAACATGCCTTCTCCTCCATGAGGCATTTTACTTTCAAACTGTCACCCAAAATAAATCCTTCCTTCCTTAAATTGCTTTTGCCAAGGATTGTGTCATTGCAACTAAAAGAATGTAACTAATACAAGAAGCAGGAGCTGAAGTGAAATCTAAAAATCTCAGAGATTTTCAAAAGCAGCCACTCAGTTTAGGGTCCTAAATAATTCATAGTTCATTTCCACAAACTTCCTTGGAGACACATGCCATTAGTCTCATCCAAATGAAAAATAAAGAAGGAAATCAGACAGAATAGAGCAATGAAGATGGCCATTTACCTTATCTCCACAGAGATAAAACCATGGGGGGAGGGGAGGAGGAAGATTAGCTCACTCCACTAAAGGTGCTGAAAAGCCCAAATTAAGCCATTTGCAAGAACATTAGGGGCCTCAGTACAAGCCTCCAAGTGTAAAGATCAGTGAACCTAGAGTTCTGATGGCCAAGGACAGAGAATAGGGTGTCCCAACTCCAACAGAGAGAGGGCTTGCATGAACTCACCTTCCCTCTGCCATAGTTCTCTCTGCCCCACCTACTCCCTAGCTTCTCTGATTGGGTGCACCCATCCAGCTTTCTCACTCAGTCCCTGAACTTCTATACCAGTCTCCTCTAGACACACACACACACACACACACACACACACACACACACACACACACATCTGGGTCAATCTAATCAAAAAGCAAAAGCACCTGAGTTTCCTTTCCCACAGAAGACAGATGGAAACTTATTGAGGCATTGGGAATAAACAGTGCTTTATCGTGAGACTCACTTAATCCAGCCAGGGTGACCCCCAGAGTCAGTCATCACACCCTTCCACAGGCTGCAGCACTGCATGATCAGATTTGGAAAATTTGTCAGCAGAAACCCTTTTCTGCATTTAGACAAAAGACCTAGTTTGTTTTCCAAATGAAAGCATGAGAAACTGTCTTCAAAGGAAACAAGTAAAAGCATATGTTATGCAAGATTCTCTCAAAGAATATGGTAATTAGCACAAATATGCTATAATTATATTCTCAGGAACAGGTCTATTCAACATAGTCATTCACATATGTGATTATGCATGGCAGCTAAGTACAGCAGGCATAAGCAAGATTGTCAGTATGCAAATGTCATTCCTACCAGGCCATACAATTTATCACATGGAATTAAACTTCTCAAAGGAAACAGAATTCTCTCAGTCCCCCAAAACAGAGCAAACAGCACTTTTTCCCACTCTCCTGACACGGTCAGTTCTTTCATTATAATGCATTGTTCCTAATCATTCAAATTATTTCTTTGGATTTTGTTTTTAAAGATAAATTTCCTAATAAGGACTTTACCTTGTTATATTGTGGGTAAAACTCATTTTAAGTATTTGAATTACTGAGGGGAAAAGAAGTAATATATTGTTTGATTCTCCAGAGAGTCCAAACACGATATATCATTGGGCATGCAAAGAACATGCTCCTTACCCTTTTCAAGACTGAACTAATGCCTACAAAAGGCAAGCAGATCTGTGTGCACACTCATGTATGAATACACATGCATGTTCTCTCTGTCTTGATGGCAATCCAGAACATAATCACTCACTATACATTTTAGTTTAGTGGCCTGTGATTGAAATATAAATTTATCCTTCTTAAAGACTTCTTTCAGACACTATACTAAGCTTCAAGACAAAGGTCCTGTGGCTTATTCATACAGATTTTACCTCTGCTGACTCCTCGCAAATGACTCTGTCAAAACATAACATGTGGCTTCTATAATTAAATGTTATTTACATCAGAATGAAAAGAGAGTGAAGTTTATATTTCTGCACTACTGGCTAAAGGAAAATTGATCTCTGTTTCAAGGAAATCACTTCCTGCTTTGCCTTACATACAACTATCATTCTCACTGGACTAGGCAGAACCAAGGAGCACGTAGCCAGCCCAAACCCTTCAGGGCTCAAAAACAAAGAGAAGGAGGAGGCTGCAGCCTCAGCCTTTGCTGTATCTGTTTTCGACTTCCAGGAGTCAGGACTCTCATTGTAAATCCTCATAAGAATAAAAGCTTGAAGACACGGGCATGGAGGAAGTCTGCATAGCTCTAAGAATGGAGAGCAGCCTTTCCCTGTGACCACTTGCAAATAAGCACAAAGAGAAATCTTATGTGAAGGCTCCTTCCAGATTCCCAAGCTCACTTAATCACACACAGGGTTACACACAAACCAAATAAACTTAAAATAAATAACTCTGATGCCACAGGGTAGCTGGCACCTGGCTCCTTCTAACAAGAACCCTTAAGCCCAGAATTTGGGTATGATGCTTAATTTTGATTGCCAACTTGATTCCATTAATAGGTAAACAGGGTGGGTTTTTTCATTTTCTTATTATTAAGAAATGCTCTATTCACTTTACATACTAATCACAGATCCCCTCACCCTCCCTCTTCCCACCCCCAGCTTTCCTTCCCCAACCCACCCCCCATTCCCGCCTCCCCCAAGGTAAGGCCTCCCATTGGAAATCAATAGAGCCTGATACACTCAGTTGGTATGTTGAAGGTACCTTTTTGGCTATGTTTACTAGGGCGATATATTTAACTGTAAAAGGAGGAACCACCCCACATGTGGTTGGCACCCATGAGCTGGAATCATGAAAAGAGGAAGAAGAGAGAAGGGCGGATGCCAGATGCATGCTCTTGTCTCTGCTCCCTCATGGGATTAGGTATGAGAAGCAGGCTCATGCCCCTGCTTCCATGCCATCCCCACCCAGATGATGGCAGCCAATATGAGCCCTTGCTTTAAGCTGCTTCTTGTTGGATATTAAAGTCACAGCAATGGGAAACATAGCTAGGACATAGAAGCATTACTCAAAAATAAAGAACTATCTGCCAGGATACCATAACAAAACCAAAGTTGTTTTTGTTTCAGAATGTCACTGGATTATCTGTTTTGCATTGTCTACCAGTATCTGTGCACTTCTTACTAATTCAGTGATGTGTGTGTGTGTGTGTGTAACAAATTCTTTGTATGTGTGTCTGTGGTAAACATTATGAGAACACCTAAGGAATAAAATCTAGTCTCCAGCATCAAAGAGCAGGGGCCACTTTGTAAGAGAGACAATTTCCTAAACAGAGAACCCAGTGTAGTCACTAAAGGATTTATTTTTATAAGCATGGTTCACTAAGGAGAAACTTGATCACGTGGGAAGAGCAGTGGACTGAAAGGACATCAGACTCCTGGCTCAGTCACAGCTCAATCCCTGGTGTATTATTGGGGGTGACCATGAATTCCTTTGGATGAAGTTTATTTCTCCATAAAAGAATGACCACTCCCACTCTTCATCCTTCCCACTTTTGACTGGATCAAATTAAATATGCTTTCGGAGCTCCTAGAGACTGAACAACTATGGTCGTTAACTTTATGTGTTAACTTGAGCAGATTGTGGCTCAAGTCTATGAAGGTACTAGCTGCAAAGGGGCTTCTGAAAGAGAATAGCATTTGATTTGGTGGACTAGGTAAGGAAGATTGCCCTTCCCTGTGATGGGTGGACATTAGCCAATATGCTGAGAACCTTAAAGAATGGAACATGGAAGAACTACCTCTATCATTTTTTTCTGCCTCACTGTTGACTAGAATAGCTCATCTTGTCTTGTTCTATCCTCAACCTGAGATTTCCAATACCAATCAGCTCCCCTGATTCACAAGTCTTTACATTTGGCCATAATTACATTACAGGTTTTCCTCTGTCTCTAGCTTACAGATGGCAGGTTGTGGAAATGCTCAGCCTTTGTAGTTATGTAAACAAGTTCCTAAAAATAAAAATGTGGATGAATGGATAGATGGATGGAAGGATAAATGGATAGATGGATGATGAATAGATAGGATAGTGAGTAAGTGGTTGGATTTATTGACAGAGACATGAGATAGACATAGATACAAATTGAGAGATAGATACAGGCACAAAAATGTTTCTTATTGGTTCTGACTTTTCTGGGGGACTCTGACTGTTATAATCATAATTCTGAAGGGTAACAGCTCAAAATAACTAACATTAATTAAGTAGACTAGGTCAAGTAATTTATTAAGTAATTTAAACATTTTCTTTTTCAATCTTCATGCTATTATTATCTTCCTTTGTGTAGATAAGGTTAAGAGTTTAGGAAATGGGCTTGGGTTACAAACTGTTTCCTAACCACTCAGTAATGCTCTTAATTCTCTGATACAAGCTCGGTGACAGTGGACAAAGTCTTCAACCCTTCTAGTCCTCAACTCATCAATTTAAAAAAAAAAAAAAAGTTCTCAAGAAAATTTCTCAGACCAAACAACATTAAATGATGCAACAAAGATAAAAACTCTCTGTGAGGGAGTCACAGGAAGGAAGTCATTAATTCTTATCAGTCAGTTTGCTTATGTCTCATCAACCTCAGCTCTTTCCCACTGCCTGCAGTGTTCATGCATTCTTCAGCATTTCACAGACCCTCTTTGACCTACTGTGACTTATTCACGTTCGTCTTCCTTAAACTTTGTAATGTTTGTTGTTGAGACTGGCTAGACAAATGGATCTTGTCTGTTAACCTAAGCCGAGCTTTATTTTGACACTTCTAATCACTTCTTTGTCTTTCCAAACTTCTGGAATACACGAAATCCCTTTATACACATGCCAATAACCTGCAGTGCATGACATGGATTGTCTACAGATGCCTGCCCTTTCTTACAAAATTCTACATTCACTGAGATGAACAGCATCTGCCTAGCTCACCCCCACATCTCCCAGGGCTGCCTCGCAGCAAGTGACATTTAAATGGGGGACTATTGTCCTCTAAGGCCTGTCTCGTCAAGTACTTACTCCTGGGCCACCCAAATTTTTGCTCCTAAAAACTTAATAACACTTAGTATTACTGATCTGTTCATGAACACTTAGAATCCTTTATCCACTGCTTGTGAATACGAAAAGACTAGAGTGTGTTACCCTTTTAAGGTGTATGTTTTCCATTATGTTGAAAAGCTAGGATGAGGATGGTTTCTTAAAAACTGCCTTAAAGTTGTATCCTAATCAGAATCATCTCTAGCCCAATCATGTCTAGATTGTGTTTCACTGTCTAGGCACTGAGAAACATTACAGAAATCTAAAACTTTTGCACAGTGGTGCTCTCCTGCAATCTCAATAAATTCACTTGAGTCCAAGAGTTCAAAGCCAGTCTGAAATCACCCAAAGAATAAAAGCATTCAAAAGAATAATATTTTAAGAATAAGTAAGCAAAACTCAGTCTTGCTCACTAATGCAGAAAAAGAAACAAACTCAAAAACTTTTGGAAGGCTCTAATACTTTCTAATTACTCTTAAGTTCAGTAAACTGATTCTGAACACACTTCGTAGATTTCCACAGGTCCACACTTCTACAAGACAAAGCTAAACAGCAATCAATGCAGACGCACCTTGATTTGGGGTTGACATCACACACATTGGGAATATTTCAGCCACAAACACATTTATTATACCTAGAGCACCAAACCTCAAAGCAGCACAGTGAGTTGCAGAGCCAGAAAAGGCCACTCTCACAGTCAAGTGCTTAGCTGAGAGCATGCTGGCTCCACCCTCCGTATCATATCACCAGCCCAAGAAAATGCTACCATTTGAAGTAGCTTTCTGCTGAATACTTTCAAATCTCCATAAAGTTGAAAAATGTCATTTAAATCATTAGAAATTAAAGAGCATCTCTATTTAAATCATATAACTAAGTTCACTTTCCCTCATTATCTGTCTGGTACATCATCAAGTTTTTTTTGTACATATTTGGAGATTATAATATAATTACATTTCTCCCTTTCCTTTCATCTCTCCAAACTTTCCCATATACCTCTCTTTACTCTCAAATTCATAGCCTCATTTTTCATTAATTGTTATTGAATACATATGACTATCATCAAGTTTTAACTATGAAAATGGGGAATAATATGAAATATTTAAAATATAAGATGTTCAATACAAGCCATTTCTCACATGGGGACTGGAACTACTGAGAAGGCAATCGAGAGTTACAGATGAGCCCAGAGATTAGTGGCAGTGGGAGGCAGCTAAGGCCTCTGGGCTGGAGGAACAAAGACTAGAAGTATGGCTGAGTGTAAAGACAGAACACCTGATAAAAGCAGGATCAAGCAAGAGCCTCAATCACCACCACAACAAACGCCTTCAGACCGATCCCTATGAGAAGACCAACCCTGCCCCTGTCTGTCTTTCCTCTGACCAAAGGAGCACATGTGGTAGAAGTCGTTTCCCCTGTGACACAGAGAAAAGCAGAGGAAATCGGGAGCATGAGAACGCATTTCAACAAGTCCATCAGCTGCTGTCACTTACCAGGCAGCTTGCACACATTCTCCTGGGTCCCTGAAGCAAGTATCTGATTTTTTTTTTTTTTTTGAAAACTGAGTCACAGTAGAGACCAAGAAATTCACATTCTAATGCAAAATATTTTGTTACTAAGAAACATTTTCTAAAGCCATTGTTCTTAAATGCTATTATTTTATATTCATTTCCCATTTCAAGTTATCTTCCAAAGGATATCATAGATCTGTGCATTACTGTAAAAGATGTCATTTTAAAGCTCCATTCAGTGGTGAGGGTTGTTCATTATAGGTAAGAGGTGAGGAGTCTGGCAGAGCTTGCCATTTTGTTTCTTCAAAGTGTAAACTGGGGAAAACAGATCTAAGGAAAGAATAAACAAAGGGGTTGATGAAGCTCAAATAGATAAAACGCTGCTGAACCTCTGACAGTTTCTGGCAATAAGTAATAATCATTTCAGAAAATAAAACCTCTTCCAAAGCATGTCTAAAACTCACTGTTGTCAAAGGTCTTGCAGGAATTTAAATTACCCAGTGACTAAGGAAAGATATCTTGGAATATTCAGAATGCACAAGACCTACCCAGATGGCATAAAATATTCATTTTGATTGACTACTTCAATCAGTCCACTCTAAGGTTTGATTGCTCATGGCCATATTTCTTTGGCCCATGACCTCATGAGATGGTACAAGCAAAATAACTAATTACAGCCATCATTGTTCGCACAAGGGCCTCCCTGTCTGTCGCTAAATCATGGGATGGAAATCATGTCGGACTAGCCTGAAGGTGAGAGGATATGGGTCCAGGACTTTATCCTTCTCCATTGCAGCTGACAATGCAAACCTCAGAAGCCATTTTCCTTTCAAGAGATCAGAGAGGATGTTATTAAAATCACCGGGAAGCTGGCTCAGACATGCTTGGTCCTGCCTGCTGAGGCAGACTGTGCCTTGTGAGGGATGTGAAATTCAAAACTCCAACCCACTAATGCCCATTAAGGATCTTCTGACAATTTCCACACAATTAGGACTGGCCCAGCTACAACTGGGGAAATTACATTCTCATTTCTTCCACTGCTCCTGTAGTTTTAGATGCTTTAGGTTTTTATTATTTTTTTTTTTCTGCTTTAAAATGGTAACTGGAGTAGCGCAATCTTGTGGTGCTCAAAAGCAGCTAAGTATGTATCTCTGCAATGGTGGGAGGGGGTGAGAAGACAGACATTAATTCAGCACCCTCCTTAGACATTAACTTGAGAAACTAAGAAACAATGGTCCCCTCCTTAGGAATATTCCAACTACCTTCCTCAGAGATTTTGAAACCTTTGACCTGGTCAGGGACAAATGAGCTTGTTCCTAAAATTCCACAAAAACACAGTCTTGTGATTTGATTTAGTTTTTAATGGAACCAGGATTGGAAAACTGGTACCATAAGGAAAAGAAAACAGACACAACTGAAAGATGGTTTCAAAATGGCCTCAGGACAGCTGAGGAAGGGAAACAGAGTCAAGAGGACAAAGGGGATCCTTTCCCTTAGAAGTAAATAGACACAAAGCTCTTGGGTGTCTTTATTTCTAGTATTATTTCAGAATAATTATTAAATATTTCAACAAAATGCTCATTTTCCTACTTTTAAAAAAAGATAAAATATGTATTTGTCTCATAGTTATTGTTTGATATCCTAGTCATGATCAAGCAGCATGGACTTGCTTGAACCTATGTAATTTCAAAAAAGTTAACAAAGAGGAAGAGAAGAAAATCTCAAATTTCACATTTAATTTCTCATGACACCTGAAATGTCCCTGACTATTAATACCTTGCCTTGACTTCTTGCTTTGGTGCAAGTTTGAAGTCTCCCACAGGCTTATGTTTTGAATGCTTGTTCCTCACATGGTGTTCTATTTGGGGAAGATGTGGGAAGGGAACTTTGGAAGGCAGGGTCTCTCTGGAGACATTAACAATCATATTAAGTGAAATAAGCCATACTCAGAAAAAAAATTACATTTCTTTAATATGAAGAATGTAGATTGTTTAAAGTATTGAAAGTAAATTGAGGGTGTTTGGGGAATAAGATGGGTGCCAACAGAGTGAAAGAGGCAAGAGAAGGGACCAGGAAGGGTGACCAAGATCCATGTACACCTATCATGAGGAAGCTCATTGTCCTGTACAGGTAGTATGCACATAAAAATGGCACAAGGAGATACCATTTCTTTGTAAGATTTCCTGACCTAGCTAAATATAGCTTATGTGAATAACTATATTGCCTAAACTTGCAGTCTTTTAAAACAGTGCTATGAGGCAGCCATTCGCTGTAGTTTCAACATGTTCTTTTTAAAATTCAAGTGTTGCCAAAGTGATAGGATTGAAAAGTAGGGTTTTCATAAGGTGTTTATCGGCTTTCCTTTGCTATGACAAAATTCCTGAGGTAGCTAATGTATGAAGGGGAAAGGCTTTTTTGGCTCATATTTTCAGATGTTCTGATGCATGGTCAGTCAACGCTAGTGCTTTTAGGACAGATCGTGATAAGGGTGCACATGTGTGTCATGGACCATGGCATAGGCATGGAGTTCAGAGGACAGCTTCTCAGAGTTCTCTTCTTTCACCATGTAGGTCTAGGACTCTAGGGAGTCAACAAGTACTTTTACCTGCCGAGCTATCCCACTGACTATATGCGCAATAACTTTTAAATAGTTAATTTTGATTCCTCAGGATAGTGTAGATACAGTTATACAGCAGCAAATCTCCATCAAATGAACAGTGTTTTAGATATCTACTGGCCTGAGGTCCTACACATTGTTTTCCGTTAGCTCCGTAGGTCCTAACTCTCACTCTATGCTTCCAAATGTGTGTGATACAGGCCACGTGCTACAAAAGAATTCATTTTGAAAATTTAATGATTCATCTAAGTTTGGGGGTAAATCATTTAAATAAATTCAAATAAAATTAGTTAAACACTTACATGGCTTTCTTCATATTACTTGATGATCTGACTGCATCAAACTACAAAATGATTAATGAATCAAATGCCCAAGCATGTGCACATTTTTAGTGAGGTGGAAAGGGGAGGAGGTTGGTTAATCCACTCTGAAAGAATCAAGGAGAAATGAGTGAGTATTACATTCCTTATTCTCATTTCAGAAACTTTAGTGTAACAGGAAAAAAATTTCAGCTTAGAAATTCATATTACATCCTCCTAAGAAGACTTAAAATCCAGAATCTGTACTGAACAGAAATAATGGAGAAAGAAATACTAAAGAAAAATATTAAATGAAAATAATCTGGCAGAGCCAGAAAGATCAAGAATTGATACGGCTCTAGAATATTTTAATTATTCATCTGCTCTTTGAAAATATGTCAGATGTATTAAACTTTTCCCAATCTTTCAACCTAAAATAATTAATGGAGGACTGTACAAAGAATGAATGATAAAACAATAACAATAACTACTCTGTTTTATTTAAATTTGTTTTTAGATAGGAATTATATTGTTAAATTAATAATGTCTAACATATTGGGCAGATGAGAGGGTTCAGCAGGTACAGGTGCTTGGAACAAAAGCCTGGTAAGCAGAGTTCAATCCCCAGATCCCAAGTGAAGGTAGTAGGAGAGAACCAAGTCCATAAACTTGTGACCTCTGACCTCCACAGAAGTGCATGGTACGGGCACTCACATACACACATTACAAACATGCACAATCATAACACATTTTTTTAAAAATAAAAATGACAATTAGCACTTTAAACACTTTGACACCAACATTCGTAAGGATGATGACCACTAGAGACTCTTGAATACAAACACAGAGGTCATCGTGGTGTCTGATATCCAAGTAACACGAATCTGTGTGTGAAAGCCTGAACTGGACTGCCAACGAACAACATCAAACCTCTAAGCGTCCTCATGACTAGTTCAGAAACTGGACAAATCCTCAACGGAAGTGGTCATGTTTGTCCTTTAGTTTTTGGAAACGTGAGTGATGGCTAACCCTCAAAGTTTCTTCCAGTGAGCCTAAATAAGCAACACACTGGCATGGGAGGGACCAGAGACCTCTGTACTGCCTTGTCTCACCCGCCCTGCTAGGAAAGTCACAGTCCTATCCTCATTGCCACAAAGTTAGTAGTAGGTCCTGCAGAGATTCCTATCTCAACTTTCACAGTACTTCTTGCTTTAGAAAGGGATGGGGTAAAGTGAAAACCTGAATAGATTATTTCTGACCCTAAAAGATGCAACTCCACCCATGAAAAGGAAGGCACTGTGCACATCACTGGTGCTGGAGGCCAGGAAAGCATGTTTGCCTGCTTGCTTGGGTTAGCCTACTGGTAACACAAACAGCCTCCATCCCTCCAGCTCATGGGCAAGAAGGAAAAGAATTCTGCCTACTTTATGTTACCAAATTGAGTTTTTAGTGACTTAAATACTTGTTTATGCTCTCGGCTGATGTATTAAAGAAGTTGCTCCATTAATAAATAACATAAAAAAATTAAACCTGTTAAGAGGATGTATCCTACATTATCATTTAATTACCAACGAGTCTCTATATTCAATTATAGTGCTACTTCATTAGGCACGTGCATGGAGACTTTCTAATTAAACCCTCCCAGGTAGCTGCATGCTCAGCAGATTTGATTAGCAATTTTATCTTTGTTTTTCTCATCAAACATAAAATAACCTACCTTTGTGCTTAAGTCAAAAAATAGTAGTCTCATCCTCTGGTCTTCTTTGCACAGAAATAAGCAGGTTGCCTCTGGGGAGTCTTTCACTTCAAACAATTCTATTAGAGAATGTTACAGCCCTGAATTGAACATAATACTGAATCTCACTGCACCAGTATAGGTTAGGAATTAAAAGTTTTTAGAGTCTTATTAACCTGGTTTCAAGCTCCATCTCCACCACTAACTAGTTGTGCTACTAGCAAATGACTTAACTTCTGTTTCCCTGTGAGAAATAAAAGGCAAAGCTTGAGGGGATTAGCGTAGAGTTTGGTCCACGGGACAGGGTGAGTTTCATTGCTTCTATTGTCATGTTGGAGTTGCTATCAGGACATGAATAAGGAAAACTGGAAATTTCGGTCAGGGTACACATTTCTTCCAAGCAAGTTAATCGTAAGCTTCTTTGTTTTGTTTTGGCTTTTATTTGGCTTTTGTTTTAGAGACAGGATCTCACTGTGTAGCCACAACTGAGCTGGGACTTTCTATGTAGAGTGGGATGTCATGTACCAACATGCCATAACTTAATTTTTTTGACATTTTATTTTATTTTACTTTCATTTTACATACCAACCACAGTTCCCCCTCCATCCACTGCTCCTGCTCTCTACACCTCCCCCCATCCAACCACCCCCATCCACTCCTCACAGGGGGTAAGGCCTCCCTTGGGTAGTCAGTAGGCTGGCATACCAAGTTGGGGCATGACCAAACCCCTCCACATGCATCAAGGCTAAGCAAGGCATCGCAGTATAGGGAATGGGCTCTAAAAAGCTAGTTTGTGCACCCAGAATAAGTCCTGGTCCCTCTGTCAGTGCCCCACAAACAGATCAAGCCACACAACTGTCACCCACATTCAGAGGGCCTAGTTCAGTCCCATTTAGCCACCCCAGCTGTCATTCCAGAATCTGTGAGCTTCCACTAGCTTGGGCCAGCTGTCTCTGTGGTTTTCCTCATCATGATCCTGACCCCCTTTCTCCTATAATCCCTCTTCCCTCTCTTCAACTGAACTCCAGGAGCTCGGCCAAGTGCTTGGCTGTGGGTCCCTGTATCTGCCTCCATCAGTCACTGGATGTAGGTTCTATGATAATAGGATAGTCATGAATCTGACTACAGGGAAGGCACCACCATTGCAAAGGGCCTTAGCTAGGATCATCCTGTGGGTTCCTGGGGATTTCCCTAGCACCAGGTTCCTCCATAACCCCATAATGGCCCCTCTGTCAAGATATCTCTTCCATTACTCTTCCTCTTCATTCCCTTCCCAACTCAGCCATCTCCATCCCTCATGTTCCCAACCCAATCCCCTCTCCTCTACCCGCTTCCAGTTTACCCAGGACGTCTTAATTATTTCCCTTTCCTGGGATGATCCATGCATGGCCCTCTTAGGGTATTTCTCTTTACCTGGCTTCTCTGGGGTTGCCAAAACTTAATTTTAAACTAATAATAACAACCAGTACAATTTACTGAAGGTCTGTAATACCAGCATCTTGCTACACAAACTGCCAATTCACATAGGGTTTGACCTTGAGGGTTGTAAGTAGTTATTCTCTGATCACACTGCCCATTCTATTCTCTGCTTTTCCTTGTTCTGTTCTGTGCCAGAAAAGATAATCACTTGGACCTCATCACTAGAGCTGTAGACCACAACTATAGTTCAGTGAAATAATCAGGTGACAGGCATATGTACAAAGGGCAGGAGTCACTTGAAGGTTTATATTCTGCTTTATGGGTGAGACTAGAGAGCAGCCGGGAGAGGAATAGAGAACTACAAGAAAATTGTTTAGCTTGTCCTAAAACAAAAATGGGAATTTAAAGTTCTGAAAAAAATAAAATTTCATTTTAGGAGTAGAACAGAATTTGATGTCACAATGACCCAAAGATCAACAACATATTGAGTAAAGTGATTTGGCGATGGAAAACTCAAAAATTGGCTGTAGATTTAGCTGGGTTTGAAAGCCATTACTGAACCCTATGCAAAGTGGTTCAAACTATAGAATAATTTGGTCCAACAGCAACTTAGACTGATCATTCCATCAGCAGTAAAAGGACATGACCAGTTGACTAGACTGCTCTAAAAAGATGAAAAATGAAACCGCAAGCCCACATGTGAGCACAGAGATATGAATGCAGAGGGCTGCTTGATGCTCTCTCCACCTAGCAAAATCATAGAAGCGGGTTCTCCCCAACTCCCGCCAGGAACTGACAGCTCCCCCCTCCCCCGAATCCATATGTTTACTTATTTGGGAGAAGGCGATATAGACATCTCTTTCAGAGCACAGTCATCTATTCTCCATGCTTGGACCAGACATGAGACTCTGTTAACCACCACCCACTCCAAAAAGAAGTTTCTCTGAGGGAGGCAGCGCTAATTAATCTATTGGCATAAACATAAGTTTAATAATTTATAAGTAAAATAATTGGCAGCTAAAACTGTCAGACTTTAGAATCTCCACCCATTTTAAACTGTTTCTTCCCTCTGTTAATGTGACATTGGGTTTTTAAGCTGACATCAGGAACATTTACCCTACTATATTTTATTTAACACTTCTGTAGAATACAAACACACACACACACACACACACACACACACACACACACACACACACACAACTGCCCAAGCTTTAAATGTCAGGTAGTTGAAAGTGCCAGGTTTCTCTGTGTGTTGTAGCAGGCTGATTCAGTGCATCCACAGAAAGACATTACAACTCCCTAGTAAGGATAATCTGAGGCTCTGAGTTCAGATCTTCAGCTTGCACGCAGATAAATGGGCACAGTGGAATATAATTGTAATTCTCCTTCTGGGAAGCAGAGACAAGAGAATCCTGGGTTAGCTGGCCCCCCAATCTAGCCAATTGGAGAGTTCCTGGTTCTATGAGAGACCCCATCTCAAAAGATAAGATAGAGAGCAATAGAGTAAGACAATCAACCTCTGGCCTCCATCAAGCATGTACAGTGCATGTACTCATGTGAACACTCCACACACGTCAACACATATGGAGACCAAAATATATTTCAAACCAAAGCTAAATAGTCTAGAGATGTGTGGGTTCTTGCCCTTTAATTCTAGCAAAAACTAAACAGAAAATTATTTTCTTCCATGTTCTGCCATCAAATAAGTACACAATTTTACTTTCTTCTTATCCTTTTAAAAGCATTTAAACATCCTATTTTGGAAAGATCATATTAAAAGAAGCAAACTGTGGGAAACACATTGCATTTCATTTTAAAGACCTAGATTCACCTGGAAATCAATAGCAACAGTACAGAAAGGAGAGTCTGGTTCAAGCAGCTATAAAATGTATTGCATGTCCTATAATTAACACAGTGTGGTACTGGCATATTGAACAGACAGGTGAGTCATCAGGGAAGCATACAGAGTCCAGTAATATGCATAATTGCTCAGAGTACAGTGCTTAGTAAAGGTATGGTCACAAATCAAGTGAAAAATGTGGGCAATTTATTTAATGGTACTGAGATAACTAGTTAGCAATATGAAAAATTATTAAAATCTATTTCTTTCACAAAACAGGAGAAGGTACAACATAATTAGAAACTTAAATCAAACTGAACCAGCATAAATATTTGTGAATTTTTCTGTAACCTAGGAATGCAGAAAATGTTAAATGGAAATATTAAGTAATGTATACATATGGTCTATTACCATTGATCTAAGAAATAGAGAGATATTGGTGAAATTATTAAGGCCACTCCACATAGTTAAAAGGGAGGTTTATTTTGTGGGGTAACTTACAAGTGAAGGGATAGTTTACAGGGCCTGGGAAAGGTGTAGCGCAGTCCAGCAGTGTTCTCTAGAGAACTCTGCTCAGTCTACCTCCAGCATCCAGGGTCCAGGAACCAAGAGAGATGGCCGAATCTTGGGTCTTCAGGGTCCTCTGTCAGCCCTGCCTTGTAGGTGTGACAGTTACCAAAGTGTCAATGGGGGTTGGAACCTCCAGATCAAAGCTGGAATGGCTACCCACTTCATTTCCCCCTTTTGTCTAAATAAGAGGTTCTAACCTAATACAAGACTATATACAAAGAAATGGTTATCAAATATTGTCAAGCAGTAATGAGGGATAATGACCTAGATAAGATGGAACTACAACCAATGCAAACAATGTCAAGCAAGAAACATATACTAAAATCCAGAGAAGTCTAGAGCATAGGTAAATGATGTGTTACAAAGATCATTCCAAAAGGTGTCCTATCCTAAAGAACCTGAATCTAATACTTCATATGTTCTATCTAAGATTTTACACACACACACACACACACAGACACACACACACACACAGACACACACACACACAGACACACACACACACACACACACACACACAAAGTTGTAACTATAACTGCTAGTCTTCAATCTCATCAAAGACCTGAGAAGGACTATAATAATATCTGAGAAATGGGAGAAGGATGCAAGCAACTTTTGGGAGTCTTGCAAGAGTAGACAGAGACAGCTGGCAGCCTGGACAGTCACCTAATGTTTCTCAGCATTGTTAGTGCATTCAAATTGGCTACAGGCCTAGAGTATCGGGAAGACCATTTTCAGAACCAGGAATTCTGAAATACCATCTTACCCTGTTTAGGCAGAGTTCAGAAGTCACTTTTCCTTGTGTCCTCCTTGTCCAGAAGGACAGCACTCATATTGTCAGCAGTTGAGGCAAGGGCAATTCTTTGCCCAATAGGCCATTTTGTACCAAGAAGACAAACTTCTAAATGGAAATGTCTTAGAAGCCCAATGTTCTCTTGGGATCAAATGGGTGCTGCCAGGAGCAATTGCGTCTCACATCAACAGAATGGGTGCCAGATATTGGTGAAATTATTAAGGCCACTCCACATAGTTAAAAGGGAGGTTTATTTTGTGGGGTAACTTACAAGTGAAGGGATAGTTTACAGGGCCTGGGAAAGGTGTATCATAGTCCGGAGGTGTTCTCTGGAGACTCTGCTTGGTCTACCTCCAGCGTCCAGGGTCCAGGAACCAAGAGAGACGGCCGAATCTCGGGTCTTCAGCGTCCTCTCACAGCCCCACCTTATAGGCATGACAGTTACTGAAGCCTCAATGGGGGTTGGAACTTTCAGATCAAAGCTGGAATGGCTACCAACTACAGAGAGAGAGAGAGAGAGAGAGAGAGAGAGAGAGAGAGAGAGAGAGAAAGTGTAACGAGAGATTAAGCCATAATTAAATTATCCCTGACTCTGGGGTACAGTGGCACAACAGTTAATGCAAAAAGAGGCCACAAATTTGAATAAGGTCAAAGAGGGTATGTGGGAGCTCTGGAGGGAGGAAACAGAAGAGAGAAGTTGATAGAATTATTTTATAATCTCAAGAAATATTTTTTTACAATTCCCTTTGTAAGAGAACAAGTAAACTCCAAATGTAGAAGGTGACTGTCTATGGCAGGGACAATCACAATGGGAGAGGACAGGGCACTCCTGTCTTCTGATGGACTCTTGGAACTCCACCTAAGATGCAGTCTTGCTGAAAGGGTAGACTAAATATGATCATACTTCTCTATCTGAGAACCAAGCCAGTAAACACACAATAACAAGAGGAGTAGTTAGTTTTTTCCAAAGTATTTCAGTCAGAAATATGCAATGTAGACAAGTTTGCAAGACAAATAATATAGTTTGCTTTTTTTCCCCAATGAGTCAATTGTAAGTAAAACTAAATACATAAAAGGAAGAGTAGTCTATGAGATGTTTTTAAAATCCTCAAACAACAATGTCAACAAAATATCAAGTGTGTACTCTATTTGGATCATGATTCATACACAACTCCCACACAAAAAATAATTAATTAATTAATTAAACAGAAGGGAAACACATTGATTTCTTGATCATAAGGAAGTTTTGTCTAACTTGTCTATTTGGAATGAACACAGCATTATAACTACATTCTTTAATAGAGATGTCATTTGGGGGGCACACAATCAAATGAGGATGGAATAGTATACTTGGAATTTGTTTCTAAATGCTTGCAGGGGTGAGGGTAGTAAGTAGAGAGTATAATGGATGGAAGTGCCTGTGACCTATGTGTTAATAGTATATCACACCATTCTCTCTGCTGGAAATCATCCTTCAAAAGCTTTTCACAGACAACTATAAAAGTCTTGTGTTGTGATGCAT
The DNA here is from genome assembly GCF_903995425.1 of Onychomys torridus. Lineage (NCBI taxonomy): Eukaryota > Metazoa > Chordata > Mammalia > Rodentia > Cricetidae > Onychomys > Onychomys torridus. The sequence goes on along the minus strand of NC_050444.1, from coordinate 28,016,168 downwards.
GCCTGTAATCCCAGAACTCAGGAAACTGAAATAGGGGATGGAGACTTCAAGGCCAGCTTGAGTTCCACAGCAAAATTGAATCACTCATCCCCTTCCCTCCAACGAAGAGTTGCATGTGATTCTCAGATCCACTATGGATTTTTATCAAACCAGACACTCGCACATGCTAAGCCCCTACTTTCTTGCATGAAAAGAATATAGTAACAATTTTGCTGATTGGCTTACCACTTCTGCTTTTGAATCTTGATAACAATTCATTGAAGAAAAGCAATAGGTTTCGAAATCTAAAGAGACACTCTTTTAAATATCTGTCAATTTTGGTGGGATTAGACATGTGCTCCAATTCTCTGCACCTCATAGTCTTTCCCATTAACTAGCAATGTGTCATTGCCTTGGAGATTCTGAGAAGTGTTTCTGTATGTTTTGAAGCCATTTGAATCCAAGTTGGACAAAGTTATTCATTGACCTGATAGATTTACTTGGATTATTATAACAATAATTATCTTCCTAGAATTATTATTTGATTACTTTTGCATGACAAGTACCTGGACCCCAAAAATTAATTGTTCTCTATATCATCCACTTCTAAAAGGCATATATTACAAGGTCAGAAGTCAATAAATGTGGATGAATTAAATTCCATTAATGGATTGGATGGTACCTTCAAAGGCTGATTCATCTCCTAAAGTGACTGTCCCTGAGTTTTTGCAATATGTAATATAAATATTATACATAAGATCTCAAAAAATTTCATAATTGTTTCCTAGTAAAACCATAAATAAGCACAGCAGGGTGTGACCAACTTGGAAAACATGGCTAGAAAAGAAATGGCTAGTGGGTGATTTATTTCTGAGAGTTAAGCAATTATAACTTAGCTTCGGGATTTCAGTTGCTATATGTGACAAATACATGAGACTCCTCAGTAGAATATTGTTTCCATCATAGCTTCAGTTTGATCCCACAGATTACATGGAGTTGTGAAGAACCACCTGGTGTTCCAATAATGCCCAATGCAACAGAGTAACAGATTTTTATACAGGTGACACTCAACTGTATTACTTACGTCATGGCTGACTAACCAGTGCAAAGTAGGTGTGCTGCATCTTTCAACAATGTGGGCTTAAAATTATCCACAAAATAATAAAAAGGAGAAACAAAGAAACTTTAAAAGACAATGGATTTATAAGACCCTGTGTGGGACAACAAACAACTAGAATGGAAGTGTAGTTAAAAATACTCCCACTCAAGAAAGAAACTCAAGCGCAGCATCCTAGCAGCAGCACGGGTTTGAGTTCTGGGAACTGGAAGTCCCTTTTCTCATAAAACCTAGAGGAAGCCAAAAGCAGTTCAATTAGAGTGTGTAACTGTGGTCATCTGTTATCTGCACATCAGTGAGATGGCTGGGCTGGGTCCTGGGGAGCTTTACTGTGCACTCTTCCCAGAATATTCCCTGAAGTTTCTCCAAAGCTATGAATTGTACAAATCACTGTGGTGATGCTCCCTCTACAGTGCTCTCCCTTGACTTTAGCAAGCAAACACTAGAGTGCAGTGCAGTGCAGAGCAGAACGACATACTCTCTTTAATTAAAAAGAAGTTCCTGATCTGTAGTTTCAAAGTCCATCACACATAGTCCTATAAAAACACATGGGCTATTCACAGGGCCATCGGAACTGTGTCCAAGAAGGACAATAAAATTAATTGAAGTTCATTTCACGCCTCTGATACTAAGACATTTACCAGGAGATCACCTCACCCCGTCAGTCCACTGTGAAGTGATACATTTGTCCTTACAAGAGAAGGGCAGGGAGAAAGTCTCCAAGTCTCTGAGAAGTTGTGTACTCCAGGCCATATTTGATGCTATAATTCACAATTTTACTGATATTCTCAGTTTCCATTAAATGCTTTACATATTGTGATATGGGGATTTTAATTCATTTCTTAGGAAAGTTAATGGTTAGCAAGGGGTATGAAGCAATTTAATGTATCCCACAGTGTTTATTTCTAATTATTTTATGCTTTGAAATGAAAAAGAGTGGAGAATCAATCCACAAGAGATCAAAATATGAATTCACTGTGGTCATAAATTCACTATGGAAAACTCCCAATGAAACTGATTTAAAGAAACTGAGAAAGTAGGTACATATATTCAGGAAAAGCTACAATCACTAAAGCATACTACAGTTTCATTCTCTTTGAAAATAAAAATATATACAAGAAGTCATATCATGGTAAGTTCCTTCATCCATGAAATGAGAATCACAGATCCTGTAACACATACACCAAAAGCCTAATACATGGGTGGAGCTTTCTGCAAAGTAGGGAGCATTAAAACCTGACAACCAAGAAACTCATCATTACCTGCCAATGACCAAAAATAGAATAATGTCACACCCAGCACAGAACCAAGTAAATAGCCCATAATAAGCATTTACTGATTTTAATGGAAGATGTCTCACCAAATGTGCTGGCTTAAAAAACATAAAACATGAAATAAAGCAGAAGAATCTTAGACTGCCAGAACATAAACACACAAAACACACACACATAACAGCAATGGCTGTATGTCAGAGAAAAGCAGGAGGCATCTGGGAGAGCTCATGGTGGCACAGCTGGGATGATTTCAATATTAGACTAAATGAAATGGTTCTGACTGTAACCCAGAGTTTAGAAAAAAATATGTAATCCCATATTGGTACAAATCGATTAACAAATGATTGAATCGATAAGTCAACAAATGAAAGAGCAAAGTTAACACCTGTGCAGAAGAATTTCAAGCAATCCATGCAGGCACTCCACGTCCAGGAAGGAGGTATGAGTCTTTCCTTTCACTCCCTCAGTGTGGGCTGTAGCCCAAAGAGTACAAGATGGGAAAACAGCCACTGAACAGTGGAAATGTGTGACAAACACTACCTAAGCCACAGGATCAATATTAATGTCATTAATAGTTTATTTCCTTGATGTGATAAAAATGAGAATTGATCCATTCTTCAGTTGAAGGGCATCTAGGTTGTTTCCATGTTCTGGCTATTACAAACAATGGTGATATAAACATAGCTGAGCAAATGCCCTTGTGTTATGATTGAGCATTCCTTGGGTATATGCCCAAGAGTGCTACAGCTGAGTCTTGGGGGAGATGGATTCCCAATTTTCTAAGAAAGCGCCATATTGATTTCCAAATTGGCTGTACAAGCTTGCTTTCCCACCAGTAGCGGAGGAATTTTCCCCTTGCTCCACATCCTCTCCAGCATAAGCTGTCTTCTGTGCTTTTGATCTTAGCCACTTTGACAGGTGTAAGGTGGTACCTCAGAGACATTTTGATTTGCATTCCCAGATAATTAGGGATGTTGAGCAATTCCTTAAATGTCTTTCAGCCATTTGAACTTCCTCTGTGGAAAATTCTCTGTTTAGTTCTATAGCCCATTTCTTAATTGGACTGTTGGGCATTATGATGTCTAATTTCTTGAGTTCTTTATATATTCTGGATATCAGCCCTCTGTCAGATGTGGGGTTGGTGAAGACCTTTTCCCATTCTGTAGGCTGTTGCTTTGTCTTGTTGACCATGTCCTTTGCTCTACAAAAGCTTCTCAGTTTCAACAGGTCCCATTGATTGATTGTTTCTCTCAGTGTCTGTGCTACTGGTGTTATATTTAGAAAGTGATCTCTGATGCCAATGCATTCAAGACTACTTCCTATTTTATCTTCTATCAGGTTCAGAGTAACTGGATTTATATCGAGGAATGGAGTACTACTCAGCAGAGAAAAACAATGACATCATGAGGTTTGCAGGCAAATGGATGGATCTAGAAAAAATCATCCTGAGTGAGGTAACCCAGACTCAGAAGGACAAACATGGTATGTACTCACTTATAGGAGGATACTAGATGTAAAACAAATATGACTAGACTGTTACACAACTCCAGGGAGGCTACCTGGAAAACAGGACCCTAGGAAAGACACAGGGATCACCCAATGACAGAGAAATGGATGAGATCTACATGAACGACCTGGGCGACAGTGGGAGTAATGGAGGGCAAGTTTTGAGGGAAAGAGAGCTTAGGAGAGCAGGAGATCCCAGCTGGATCAAGAACAGAAAGGGAGAATGAGGAATAACAGACCATGATAAATGAAGACCAAGGAGAACAAGAAGAAGCAAAGTGCTTGAGAGGTCCCCAGAAATCCACAATGATACATCCACTGTAGACTGCTGGCAATGGTCGAGAGAAAGCCTGATCTGACCTAGTCTGGTGATCAGATGGCCAAACACCCTAACGATCATGCTGGAACTCTCATCCAATAACTGATGGAAGTGGATGCAGAGATCCTCAGCCAGGCCCCAGGTGGAGCTCCAGGAGTCCAGTTGGTGAGAAATAGGTGGGAAGGGGAAGGACAGGGGAACCCATGGCTGATGTGTAAAATTAAAACACAAATATAATAAACAAAAAAAGGAAAAAAATGAGAATTGAATTTTTCTTATGCTGTCTTCCTATCTCACAACCCTGGTCTAATCTTAGGCAGGGGTGGGGATATATCAAATCCCAACTCAGAATCTACACAGTGCATCAAAATAGTCAAAATATTCTTGGCCTTGTATTATTAAAAACAAAGAAATTTTGAGAAACTATCACTATCCAGGGGTGCCTAAGGAACACAACAGTTTACTTTGTTTTCATGGAATCCTAGAACAAAACAGCACATCAGGTTAAAAACTAAGAAATTAGAATAAAATTTGGATTTCATTTAACAATAGTGTGTTAACACTGACTCAAATCGAGGCTGCAGTAAGAGATGGCTTGCATCCTTGGGGGCTGTCAAAAATGCTGCTGGTAATGGCTGTGTTGTCCCCGCATGAAGGGCAGGGCTCAGCTTGGAGTACAGGCATTTGCAGAATTTCTCATTATTCCCAAGGTTCTTGCACAGAACTCTGGTTTCGACCTTCAGGAAACATTAAAGTTCAAGCTGAGCATTCAGAATCAGATCAACTTGCAGGTGTGGACTTGAACACAGGGGAGCCAATGGTAGCAGCAGAGATAGGTATGTGAGATAACTACTGTGTGAAGAAGCAGCCACTTCACTACTGTAGTGTGGTTGACACCAGCGTTCTCCTGGTTGATGAGATCATGAGAGCTGGAATGTCCTCTCTGAAAGGTTGAAGAAGTCTACCTTGTAATTGAATCTGTAATACTACAGAATGATGTGGAGAAAATGGTTATTTGTGCCCAAGATTCAAGTGATTTGGAAAAGAATTTTCTCTTAGTGTTTGAAGAAAATTAACAGGTCATTTGGCACCTATTCAAATTATAATACTGTAGAAAAATTTTTTGCATTGATTGTATGCATAAGCGCATAAAGTGGACCCGTTTTAACCCACTGAACAAGATTTTTTCGCTACAATGACACAAAATTACATTTTAAGATATGTGTGTTGTCTACCTCGTTCCTTAAATGTTCTCGCAAAAGAATGTAATGTTTTTCTCCTAAACAAGGCATGGTAGTGCATGCCTGTAAGCCCAGCTAGCACTTTGGAATAAAAGTCAGGAAGTTCTGCTCCAACTCAGGCTACAAGAGAGCCCCAGCTCAATTTCCTTATGGATGTATTTTAAATTTGCCAACTAACTCCCTGTTAAATATGTAAGATTCTTGGCACATCTGGGTAATTTATGGTTTTCATAGTGTCTTTAATAAATACTTAAAGTTTAAAAAAATTAATATTGGTTTGTCCAATAAGAGCAAATGTGTCCTATTAAGGCATGATGTTAATGTGGGGAAATGGATATGAAGGGAGAGGTGAGGATTTCCAATAATTCTCTCTGCTCATTTGTTCCATAAATCTAAAACTTTTAATTAAAAAAATTAAGATACTTTAAATGTGCCTCTTTCCTCTTTATAGGTGATACATGACATAGCAGCCTGTCCTCTTTCTTAGAAGGAGATAGCTAAACCTGTCCCCCGTCAATGGAACCCCAGAAACTACAGTATGAAGGAAGGCTAAAGAATTTCATGTTTTCTCTCTCATCCTCTGATTCATATGTCTTGCTAAAAGAGAAAATGTGCCTTACTACTGCCTGTACTCTGTATCCAATCAGCACAGTGTTCTCAAACCACAAGTGTTTGTCTCAAATTAGGGCACTTGTGACGTTTGCAGACCGTTCTGTGCCAGAGCACAGGGGAATTGATGCAGTTGGGCAAAACAGCGAAGGTGCAATGTGGGCCGTGCCAAGTGAAAGCAAACATTTCCACTGATCCCTACAAATCGGTACTAGGAAAGAAACATTAGCCAGGTCAGTGACTACACATCAATCACCACTCGACAAGCTCACTTTCTTCATCAAGGATACTGTGTCTTAAACTATTGCAGACTCCACCCCTGATAAACTTTAGAGTAAAACAGTCATTCTCTCAAAACCATCCAACTTCTGCATAGCCCAAGCAGGTGAGTAAAATAGGAGTGTGATTAATAGATCAACCCCTCATTATTCAAAACCATGGCATTAATGAATGAAAATCCACTTTGATGCATTTTGCTTCCAATTTAGTGTCTTTGTAGGGAACAAGAAAATTTAGACATTTTCATTAGCCTTTCCATAATGACCCTATCCCAGGGGTCAAGGGCAAATGAGACATTTCTTCCAGGTGCCAGCAACTTTGTAATACACTTCTACATTCAGACGCTATTGAACTGACAGCATGGAGGACCTGTGAACTTGATAGGTGCACAATTGCATCTGAGTTGACTGTATCACTTGGTCATTGCTACAGTGGTATTTGGAATAAGCAATACTCAGGAATTTCTAATGGGTATTTCTTTCCCCAGTAATTAGACATTAATGTATGAGTAGGTTGAGAGTATAAACCTATGGTATTGCTTCAGAGTTCTTCAAAAGGATCTGAATCATCAGTAAAGAGGTACTAGGCCTGAGGACAGGTTTAGTTCTAGATCCCTGGTAAGTCTCCCTAACCATCCTCATTCACTTTACCATCATGGTTTCCTGCTATATAATTCAAGGAATGTTTTTGTAGAATACACACCTATATTATTCTTAGTGGCACCCTGGTGTCTATTTACATGCATTCAGAGGTCTCTGGACACTGAGATATTCTGATTACACTTCTCTCCTTGCTGGCCTTCCTAATAATGTGCCTTGTCTCTGCCAACTGGCCACTTGGCCTGACATACTCCACTAGCCCATCATTTCTACTAATACCAAAGAATTCACATCAGTTGTGGTATAACCCACACCTAGATACAGAGAGAAGAATCAAATGGGCCTTTCTGAGGATGCAGGCTGTACTCCATGAGCTAACACATCAATTTAGGACTTTAAGGAACTGGATCCACATCAGTACATTTGCTGTGGTCCTTCTAATATTATTTCCATCCTCCTTGATATGAAACCAATAGGGTCTACTCCACATATATTCCCCAAGTATATCTTATACACATTGGCAAAGTTTTTAATTATCTTTTTTCTTGCACAATGTTCTGTTCCTGTCCCCTGAAGCCCCAGACTAATATAACAAGACTAATTACCCAAATCCCACTTTGGAAGACCTTTCTCCTAAGACTGTACCTATCATCAACTCTATCTTTTCATGTCCAGTCTAGAGAAGGAAATGAGAGATTACTAAAACCAAGAAATTTTGACATTAAATAATTGTTAATTAGTAAATGGTAATTATTTTAAAAGAGAACAAAGATTATAAACAGAGTATCATTCAGCAAATACAAAAAGCCAGAGCTCCTGAAGAGAACAAAACATTTCAGGAAACAAGGCTTGGAGCTGACCTATAGTACCAGCACCCCAAGTTCTATAGAAACTTGCCTGGGGGTTCATACATGATAGGGGAGTAGATAGAGATTAATAAGACATACAAAGCAGTAAATGAGACATATAAAGTTGTGTGTAGAATTACAAGTAACAGATGCATGAGAGAGCATGCATGAGAAAGCATAACACAAATGATCCGAACAGACATTGTATAAGAAAAAAGCTCACATCCTTTACACAGTGCCATCTTTTCCCTTTATAAACTCCTTTTTTTTCTGTTCCATCCCACTTCATCAGAAGAATACTATCTCTCTATAACTCTCTCTACTTCTGCTACTATCCACATATCTCTGACCAGTTCCTTGTTCTGGAATATAATAGTCTGGAACCCTTTAGGGTGCCCAGCAAGCTCGGATACCCACTGATATCACTACAACATCTATAATTCCATCTATTTGCAGTTCTGTTTGAATAACACAAATGGTTACAGAGATGTTCCCTCCAAAAATCACAGCTTAAGAAAATCCACTTCACAGAAAAGGAATATTCAGAGTGAAATGTATTCCTTCATTAGGACCTGAGGATTTGGAAGAGACTAGTTGGTGATTTTAACCTGAAAGCCTTTCTCTGTGAATCAATAATTTAATTTTTATTTAGAGTATTTTATAAGCTAATTGTATTGTTTCCTGGAATCATAGACTTGCAAGGTCAGCCTTTTGCTATACAAGCCAGCATCATTTGAATTTTAAATATGAAACTTTGCTCTTAGGAAAAATTCAATAAGGAAAGAGTTGCTCAAATTGTATGTACCTTTGCCAAATGGTAAAATATGGATTAGGGTAAGGATTACAAATAATACAAATAATGTGAAAATATATATCTCTACACTTGGGAGGGAAGAAAAATAAAAGTTAAGTTAACATCAGCTAGATAAGTCTTCTAGAAGATACCAAATGGACAATGCTTTTCAGCACCTTGGGGAATTCTACAAAATCTGTTATGTAAATATAGCTGAATGTTTAGAAAATATGGTTGGCATGCTGTGTTTCTTCTGGGTCACTTGTATTTTCATGAAAAGTTGTTGATCAATACAAAATAAAATACTGTCCCAAAGGCAGATATAGATAAGAAGAAAAGAGAGATGAAAAGCAAAGTCATCACTGCTGGCAGCTGGGACAGTGGTTCTGGAGAGCCGCAGACAGTGCCTCTCAGGAGAGGTAAATGGTCATTTCCTGTGACTCAGAGATCCCGTTGCTGAGAATTCTCCTAAGAACTTATATTACAAGCATAAAATGCTAAAAGTATGAAGATTAAACTCCTAAAGAATTTTTAGCCATAATGAAACTGATTACAATCATTTGTATACTAAATTTTAAAATAAACTAATAAAAAAGTAAAATGAATAAGCATAAATGTGGACTGGGAGAAAAATACAAAAATAACTTGTTTTTATGAAGGCATTGTATGGATTTTTAATTTATGTTTTATTTTTAAATTTTTGATACGTTCAATTTAAAATCAATGCTGATTCTCACCGTAACTGATACTCCCTGAGCTGTGACTTTTGGGTTCTTGTCCCCCATATTTGAAGAATAAAATTCACAGATCACAGATGATGAGTTTCAGGGAGAAGTTATTTTTACATTTATAGGTGAGAGCTTGAGTGGGGGGAGTTGAGTTCCACAGCAAAAGGGATCCCAGGAAATAGGTGCCATGGAACTGCTAGTCACCATTATTATGACTTATAGAGGAAGCTGGTGTGAGGCATGGGAGAGGATGAACTGGTCAGTCCAGTTGGTCCAACCAGATGTCCAGGTGTCTCGTCTCCAGCTCAGCCATGTAGACAGAGAAGGCCTTTAAGCAGAAATCCTCACTAGGATGGAGGAAATAGATCTCTCTTCTGAGGTTCCTGGCCATGGGAGGGATGTTCCAAACTCCTGCTTCTGGGCCCCTGCCCTACCTACCCAGTTTCTGTCTCCAGTACCATCACTGGGAAACACCAAGTTAAACACATATTTAATACAAAGAAAAACAAGTATTACTATTATGGCAGATTAACCCCCCACCCCCAGTAAGAGATAAAGGCAAAGAGATAAAACTGGTACATGACTGGCTGGAACTAATGCCAGGAGAACCAGCGTTGAACAGAAATCCTTCACAGCATACACAGGCCTGACTTCTCCTCACATCCCCAAGCTACACTTTGAGCAATGAAGGACGCTTTACTGAACCATGACCCATGCTGTGGTTCTCTTGGACAAATAGGGAGTTGACAAAGCAGAGACATTGTCATGGTTATCTTGAAACAGACCAGAACTGCTCTTCAGGGCCCCTGTAAGCCAGGGTCATTCACCCCACCTGGCAGAATTACGCCCTTCCCAATAATGGCAATCAAGCTTAAAGAGCAGCTGTTAGCCAGGGTCTTTTCTGGACAGTGTCTTTGCTAGCCAGCCAGAGAGACATGCTCCTTTTGATATGAAGCAGGGCTTACTGAGCAGCTGTCTTAGGGGAAAAACTTTTAACAGAAACATACTCAGTAGATCTAAATTCTAAAGGTTTTAAGTTCAACTTTACTTTTCTAACGTGCCTATTGTTTCCTAGGAGTCTAGCTCAGTGCACTGCTCATCTGGAGTTGTCTAAGTGTGGTAGTTAGGATCAATTCAGTCCTGTAAACTCACAGGGAGTGGCACTGTTAGGTGGTGCAGCCTTGTTGGAGGAAGTGTGGTCTTGCTGGAGGAGGCTTGTTGACACATGCCTTTAATCCAGACCTTGAGGTTGGAGGGACTTTTTCAATCTGGGCCACACTGTTTGTTGGAAGTGTGTCACTGTGTGGGTGGGCTTTGAGGACTTTTTCTCAAGCTTCACTACGTGTGACAGTCAGTGGACTTCTGTTGCCTCTGAATCAAGAAGTAAGGACTCAGCTCCAGCACCACAGCACCATGCTCCTCACCACGATGATAACTGATTGAATCTCTGAAACTGTAAGTGAGCCACCTCAGTGAAATGTTTTCTTTCTAAGAGTTGCTATGGTCATGTGTCTCCTCACAGCAATAGAAATCCTAACTAAGACTCTAAGGTAGTGATGCTTCAGCTGAATTCTCCTTCTGTGTAACTTGATACTGTTAAATCTTTTATTATACTATCTAAGTCTTTTATGATACTATCCTACCTTTTTATTTCTTCACTACTTGGTGATCTTGTTTAAGATAAACCTATTGATGAATGACTTCAAGTTTAGAGTTTCAAAATACAATTTGTCCACCAACATACATCACACATGGGTGTGTCTAGCTGTGGCTAGGAGCCTACATTTAAATAATGTTACAAGCTAATGCAGGTGTGTCAGCCATCTGAAGGCAAATGATTTGGGAAAATAATAACAAATTCTGTATTAAAGAAATATATTTTTAGATGGTTATGCCAGTAAATGTATTTGCTGAACAAACCCTATTTCCCATTGTAAAGTTGGAAGGAGTAAGCCAACTCCATGAAACTGTTCTCTGACCTCCATACTTGTGCTATCATGAGTAGGCACAACACACACACACACAAACACACACACACACAAACACACACACACACACACACACACACACACACACACACACACTAGTATACACATAATAATAAATAAATAAGCATCTAAAATCCAAAGCTAAACTAACTGCTGGAAGTTTTGGGCATGTGTATCTTCTCCCTTCCCACCCCACTCTCCACAATTCCTTTGTATTGGGAATTCTGAACATTTTTTAAACACAAAAGAGATAGATGATAGATAGATAGATCGATAGATAGACACATAGAGAGATAATAGACAGACAGATAGATGACAGATAATAGACAAACAAATAGGTAATAGATAGATAGATAGATAGATAGATAGATAGATAGATAGATAGATAGATGATAGACAAATTTACATACATATGTGTGTATATGTTCATATATGTATATTTTCCAGGCATAGTGACACATATCTGTAAACCAAGCACTCCAAAGGCAGAAACAGGAGATTCACAGGTTCAAAGCCAGTATGAGCTACATAGCAACCTTCAGGCTAGGCTGAGCTACAGAGTGTGAGCATGTCTCAAAAAGAAGACAAAATTAAAAGCATACTCTGTATGTGAAAGTGAAAGTATGCCTGGCAAGCCTGGTAGCACACACAGTAGTCTTCGAGCCTGTTTAATCTTAAGCTTGTTTGTCTGTGTTTTCACCATTTACCATCCAACCTCCTCGAAACGGAAAGTGCTAAAAGTGGGCTTTTTCAACAGTCCTGTTGTCTCCTGTCAGGAAGGACAGGGAATTTTCATCCATGCACTTAACCTCCTGCTGGCTTTCAGAATATTTCACATCTTCACTAATTACAGACATCTGCATAGCACTCCGCCTGTGGCAATTAGACACAAATTGAGGCAATTTGATAAAAGCCAAGTGTTACAATTTCATCTACCTTTTCAAGTCTCTTCCTTAACTAGAATTGTAATTCACTCCAGCACATGCCAAGGAGTCATAGGAATGCTACATCTGTTTGTGGGGAATTCTGGGTTGAAAGTGTTTTGCCAGTGGCTCCATTTTCCTGCTGTTTCTTATCTTTCCAGTTATTTCCAAAATAAAATCCCAAACTCCTGCAATTAATACCTGAAGTCCTTTGCTTCCCTCAGCAAAAGTTATATTTAAAGGGCTCCTTTAGGATTCTCTGAAGTTCAGTCTATGATCGTGGGGGGTGAGCATTTAAATTTCAACATATAATTTTGAGTCAAAATGTGGACATTACTGTCACTACAAATGCCATGTGCTGGGTTTACTGAGTACTAGGATCAGAGATGAACAGAGTGCTCTTTTTAGTGAGACTAGACAATGTCCTTAAGGTGACATCAATTCTATAGTTGGCTTTGTGATAGTATGTCCCTGAAGAACCTATCTGACTCAGAATCTTCAGAGACTGTCACCATGAGCCACTTAAGACTCAAAGTATGACATAAAATGTTTGAATCTATCAATATTTTATTGACCACTCAAAATGTTTTCTTTTAGATTTCTTTCCAGGTTCCCTTAGATCACTCTTCTCCTTTAAGGTAATGTTAACATTCTTACATTTCTTCCAGACTGTCTACAAAACAATTGGAATAAGCCCTGAATATGCCTTTCTGTCCTGCTGGAACTAGTGCCATGCTTCTTATAGGGGATTTTTACTGGGTATTGAATAACCAGTCAATACACATAGCATTCACAAGCTGCAGGCGTGAGCTGATGCCATATGTCTTCCCTGAATGGCCCTGCCCCTGAACTTGGTGTTGCAAACAACAACTGCCTCTCTCTTACACATGTCTGTTACCCACAGTGGAATTCAGGTATGTAACCCACCTTTCCTTTCCCACCTCTGTTGTCCAACCCACTCCTTTCCTTTTTCTTCCCTCTGTTATTTCCCTTCTGAATTCTCCTCAGTAAACACTCAATCCTCAGACAGACAGCGAGTCATGCCCCCCACCCCCATGGTCTTCTTCACACCCACCATTTCACAAACAGTGTTGGAAACTTTGTTTGGATGTTCTTGTACAATTTTTATATTTTTAAAGAATCAGTTAAAAATTTACTTAAATTTTAATGAATTGAGCAAATGGAGAACAAAGTATTGACATGTGTAACACGAATCTTAAAAGGTCTTATTAATAAAAAACCCAGAGCCAGATATTGAGGTAAAAGCTGAAAGATCAGAGAAGCAGAACAAGCCACAGCCAACCTCACCTCACCACCTCCTCAGCCGATCCTGTTTCCATGAATCCTCAGACTGAAAGCCTCTGAGTCCTTACCTGTGAGGGTCTCAGTTGAACTGCCACTAAAAGCCTCTAGTTCCTGGTCCTCGTGCCTTATATAACCTTTCTACTTCCTGTCATCACTTCCTCAGATTAAAGGCCTATGTGCATCCCAAGAAAAGACATGAGATTTCAAGTGCTGGGATTAATGGTGTGTGCCACCATGCCTGGCTCTGTTCCCAGTGTGGGCTTGAACTCACAGAGATCCAGATAGATCTCTGCCCCCCAAGTGATAGGATTAAAGGTGTGTGTGCCACCACTATCTGGCCTCTATGTCTAATTTAGTGGCTGGCTCTGTCCTCTGATCCCCAGATAAGTTTTACTTGTTAGAGCACAAATAAAATATCACCACAGACATGTGTGTTGCAGATGTGTTAAATTGAAAGATTAAACAACTATCTTCTGGCTATCACTTGCAATGACTCTCAGGCACTAATACTGCTACCAAGTATTGGTTCAGCTACACCCAGATATATCCTGAGGGACCCTGGTTACATTATTTAATTTCTCTGTGCTTCAAAGTCATCATGAATTAAGTGGAGATTGTGTCACATAGGTTGTTGTGGGGGTTTAATGAGCTGATACAAAACACTTAACCCATTGGATGAGAACATGGCAGCTCTTCATAGGTATGAAATGTTGACCTCAGCATTTTAACTAGACCAACATAGATTATAAATTTGAAATAGTGTTGTTAAATAGCATGCACAAAAAGAAGTAACACAGTGTGCTCAAGACTGCTGTCATTGGAAGCTCCTGCTAGCTTCTGAGAACTTTTCCTCCTGGAAGTCTGGGATTTTGTTAGGTAGATACTGTTTACATGACTAGTCCTCAATGAAACCTTGACTGCTTTTCTGCCTATAATTGTTACTCAACACCTGTTCACTTTATTCATAGTTTCTCCAACTTGTTACTAGAGAAATTAAGCACACGTGTGTTAGTCCCTGGGCAAAGCCTTCTAGAACTTCATACGTGATTTTTGTCTAAACTTTGCCCTATGTCACTTTTCCAACTTTCTGAGTTTTATATCCTGCCATTCCAGTAAATCATATCTATCACCATGAAAAATAAAAAAATAAAGAATAAAATAAATTTATGGAACCTATGTTGCTGCTGTGACTTAACTGGACATTCATTATACAGAGCCTCAACCAAGAGTAACAAAAGCCTAATATTTAAAACATTTTCACAGAAATAATGTGATGCTAAAGCACTTGAAATATTAAAATAAAAATTAGGAAGAAATTTAAGAACATAACACTGGTTGCTTTTGAGGAGATTAAAACACTAACTTCAAGCCATAAATGTTAATTCAGTAATTTATAACTCTACTTTCTAAACAGACTAATAATATTCTTGCTGTTCTTGGCAAAGGTCTTATGAATACACCTTACTAAACTTTGGGGCTCAGAGTGACTTGGGGGTGGGAGTTTAGGAGTGACTTGGGGGTGGGAGCAGGTGATAAGGTGTTTCTGGACCTCCATGAAGCCCTCTGTCCAACAGCCAAAGCTCAACTACTGTAGAAAGACTTCCTTGAAATCACTAAAGGTAGCTTGCTGCAACAGGACAGCAGTTGAGCCAAACTTGATTTATAACTTAGAAAAGATAAATTTAGCCACAAAGCACAAAATAATTAACACTACAGACTCCTCCTGAATGTAATATTTTTAAATTCTAAATTTAGGCCAAAGTAGGTCATCCAGTAAAATCTAGCATATCTTCATTTTCCAGTAAGCATCTTTTAAAGGAGTCCTCAGATGGCTTTTTCCAGGGAGAGGGCCCAGGGATGAGAGAACACCGGGATCCAATTCTTGAGTGAGCTGAGGCTACACTGGTTTACTGCCTTCCTCTCCTGCTCAGTCTTTTTGTTTGTAAATACACTGTCTTGGTTTTTGATGTTTCTCTAGTAAAATTCCATGATAGTCACCAATGAACTTAAGGCTTATCTAAATTGGATCAATTAAAGGTAGATAGTCTACAAAAAGATATTCATCTGTCCAAACAATTTAAGGCCAATCACAAATATATCCACAGTGTTAAGTTGGTTTTGAACCATGATACTAATAAACCTTAAAATACATTGCAAACTGTGATGATCTATTAGATTTTATTTCATTGGTTTTTGTTTCCTCCTTTGGTCTGTCCTTAAAATTTACTCAATGATAAGAACTAATATCACTCCAGGTTAAAAATTTAGAAATGAAGAGAAGAGTTACACTCCTGGACTTTACTCTGTGAAGGGAGATGGGGGGAGACACATCCCCATTCCCTTTTCTCTACTTTTTGTTTTGAGAGCTCCCCTTCTAGCCCTGTTCTCCTACATATCTCAGGCAGTCTTTGAACTTACAGTGTCCCTGCCCCTGGATAACTGAGATGGAAAGTGTGGTTACTGCTGGGACAGGTGGGCTTGGCTGGTCATTCCTCGGGGCTATTTCCAATCAAGGAGCTTCTAAACCAAGTTTGCAGCTTCCAAAATAAAGAATAGAAAGGTGACAATCTGTCAACTGTGACTTCCAGAAATTCTGGCTGGTTTTAAGTGATTTGTGTTTTTGCCAAAATGTACTGCGGTAGTGCTCAGTATTATTCGACTCTCAGACTCCAGAAATAAAACAGCGGAGGGGGGGCAGGGAATCAGAAACTAAGACAAAGTCATCGCGTGTATAAAAAAATTAAATGTATTGAAAACAAAAGAACCGTTAAAATCTCATTGTTCAGCTGACATTTTTAGTCATTCAGCAAGTATAATAAAGATTGACTTGTCTAAGTACATTTAATTAGAAGGCAGTCTTCTTACCTGTAGTTCTTAAGCACCATTAATATACTTCAAAATTATACTTCAGCCTCAAGCACTCAGTGATGAAGTTTAATTCAAAAATTTTGGTCCCCTGTAGTCTTAATTTTTATAATTATTGTACTAGTTGTACAAACCATAGAAACTATGACCCCCAAAAGTGTTTTAATCACAAAAAGATGACATCTTAAATTCAGCAAAATAAATGCCATATACCTTGTCAACTAGGAATGATATACCAGAAACCATAGGCACAAAAAGAAGAAATTGGAACTGGAGTAAGTACCCTAATTTTTTCACCTATCAGCTAGAAACTCCAAAGACATCATCAGGACTTGAATTAAAATAACAAAACTTACTAGTTCATTGCTCATGAAAAAGAAAATATTACCCATGTGATATTTAAAATATTGCCATTATTGAAGTTGGAGATAGAACAATAGCTACCAGAGACTGGAGAGTCAGTGAAGGGGAGATGGGAAGAGATTGGCCAACACATAGAGTGTCACAGATAAGTAGGAGGAATGACTGGTGTTCTGTTCATGGGAAGGTGAATATAGTGAACAGTAACGCATTGTATGCGTGAAAGAAACAGAGAGAGGATTTTAAATGACACCACACCAAAAATATGACATATGTTTAAGGTGAGGAGTATGATAATCACCCTGATGTAATCATTATGGACACATACAGGACTGAAACGCATGTTATACCCCATAGTATGTACAATTGTTATATCACTCAAAAGTAAGCAAACAATGTTAAGTAAAACAAGCTCTGAATGAAATTGAAGTTAAAACTAATCCATATATATCTGTTCTGTGAAATAAAAAAACACAATTTAGTTATTTATTTTACCTAGAACCACTATAAAATACATGTTATCAGGCTACTATGAATCAGTCCCACAACATTAAAATAGCAACAATAACATTCTCTAATCAAAGTGCAAAAAAATCAGAAATAAATAAGCCAAAAAATAACATTTCCAACAATTGGGTTACTTTTTATAAGCCATTTATTTTCAGAGACTTCACTGCATCAACTACAAAATAAAAATAAGTCCCAAATCATGTAGTTATTTTGAAAGATTGATGAAGTTTAAAATACCGCACTTATAAAATCTTATCTGAGAATAATTTACTTTCTCACTGCACTTTAGAAACAACTGAATTTGGCATCTTGAGATATTTGAATAATTTGGTCTGCACTTTCTACATGGGCCCATTAAGTCAAGTTAAATTAAAAATTCAGTTTTTTAACCCAAGACACATTAAATTGGCCCATATGGCTTATGGCTCCCATACTGGGTATCAGAATATTTCCATTATTACAAACAATTCCACTAGGAATCAGTGGCTTTGGTTATATTGGGGAAATTAGCCAAATATTTCCAAAGTTTATGAGAATTATTTAAATTTCATTTCATCAAATTAGCAGGGTCCTTCTAGTGAGAGTCTCAAATGATTTTTTTTTCCCATTTCACCTCCTAATTGTACTAAAAGATCATTCTCTCAGATACATTAAGGTGCTAATTGAATACAATGATTAAGCTGAGCATACTAATTATCACTAATAAGTTTATTGCTGATTGCTTAAGCCTTCAGCAGCTACTCACCTACATAGGAATTCAAAGCAACTTGATGTCCCTCATTCTCCTTAGGAAAGTGTATTTTAGTCAGTTGATTTCACCATGTGTGAGCCCAGAGGAGTAACAACATAGGTATTACCTTTAATATTGACACAAAATATGTATCCTATCTAAAGGTGTTATCATAGCTCCCATGACCAGTCTTATCTGTAGCCACAAGCACTGTGTTTCCATTAGCTCCATACATCACTAGAGCTAGAGAGAGAAAGCAGCCTGAAGAAAAACAGCTAGAGGCCAGAGCAGGCCCGTACAGAGAGAAGAGTGGAGTGGGGATAATCATGGGAGTGGGTGGCAGAAGTGTGGCTGAGAAACCTGAAATTAAGGCCTCCAGGAAGAGAAAATTACTCTCCATCCCACCCACAACCAGTGTGAGCTGTAAGGAACCAACAGATGTGTGCTGTGGAACTCACTCTCAACCCAGACACAAGCTGCTGAGAAACAGAACTACTTGGCTCATTTATACAACATCCCTTCTCTCCAGCATCTTCCCACCTTGAATGAACAGGTGATTCTCACGTGTGTCAGCATATTCTTACACTTCTACAACGAGTCTGAAGACTGACAGAACCACGGCCTTTACTCAAGAGCCTCATTAGGCTTCATTGAGAAAAGAAAGCTGAAAGTCAACTTCACATAAGATTAGACTCTTCAATAAAAATACAAAGGAACGGTACAGCAGTGGGTTTTAATAAACAATACACAATGATTAAGCAACTCTGTCTGGGGACTAAAAGGGTGAATCAACATTAAATGCAGCTATCAAAATGATTCATTAGTTTAAACAAGGAGATAAGAAGAATATCACCTAAGAGATTGTATTTGCAACACAAATACCAGAACTTGTCATGAGAAATTGTTTACACTGTGAAGTGTTAAGGATATCTCTAATAGAATCAGGAAGTAGAGATGCTTTGTGTGGTTCTATTTTTCAAGAAGTTTAAGATTTACTAGAGAAAAAGAAAGTAGGATTATCTTTGTTTACAATTTATATGCTTTCATCCGAGAGATTCACCACCCCCTCAGCTAGCTCAGAAAGAGGCATTTAGTAAGAAAACGACAGAGAGCATGGAAGTCTAACCCACTGCCACAATTATAACACTTACGTTAAGCCTCATCAGAAAAATTTAAAAGAAACAAAACTTTGACAAAAAGCTGTGAAGTCTAAATAAAAAAATAAGAATAAGGGAACTAAATGTGAACAAAGTGCAAGCTATCCATGTGGGAGGGTTTCATAATTAAACTTCTTATTGTATATATTCTTTTTAAAAAAAGAAAAGAAATCAAAGCAAAAATCATTTCCTCAGAAGTAGGTAGTGAACTTTTAAACAAAACCCACTAGCTCTTTAAGCTGAAGAACAAGAAAATAGCTGCCAAGGATCTTTCTTAACTTTCATTACATTTATTTATTTATTTATTTATTTATTTATTTATTTATTTATTTATTCATTCATTCATTCATTCATTCATCCATCCATCCATCCATCCATCCATCTATCCATCTATCTATCTATCTATCTATCTATCTATCTATCTATTTATTTATTTATTTATTTGTGTCAGGTGAGGAGACATGCATACCACCAAAGGCAAGGTGTCAAAGGACAATCTCCATGAGTTGGTTCTCTGTGTCCACTACGGGGATCGAACTCAGGTCACCAGGTTCTGTAACAAAGACCTTTACCCCTTGAACCATCTCACCAGCCAAATAGTTTTTAATAAGGATTACTGACAAGAGTAACTCCTAAGTATTATTAAAACTTACTATGGGGCTAAACATACAGATCACACATAGAATGCTTGCTTAGCTCTGTGTTTGATACAGTACAGTAATTAAATAAATAAATCTTATGATGCTCACAGAAATTGGCAAAAAAATCAAAAGTAAAGGAATAGACAAAATTGCATGAAAGAACTTCAATTATAATGAACTTGTACCAAGTTATTAGAAGAAAAGTTAATTGTTCAATATATATTCCCAGGAAAAAGCTACACATGTGTGAAAAAATTGTATGTTAGATATACAACTGGAATTGGGGGGCATCTTAGGGACCAGCTAGAAACCTAGCACAATGGAAACTCCCAGGAGTCTACAAAGGTGACCCTAGCTAAGAGTCCCAGCAATGGGGGATATGGAGCCTGAACTGGCCATCTCCTGTAACCAGAAAAGACTTACTGTGGAGGAATTGGGACAACAACCCAGCCACAAAACCTTCAACCTAGAATTTGTTCTTCCTACAAGATGAGCTGGGGTAAAGGTGGAGCAGAAATTGTGGGAGTGGCCAACCAATGCCTGGTCCAGCTTGAGACCCATACAATGAGAGACAGCCCACCTGTGAGACTGCCTAAAGGTCCAGGACCCAGAGGCTGGACAACCCAGATATCTAGAATCTATCCAAACACAACTAGACAAAACATCTGGAACCTAACACAACTGCTAAAAAACAGTCAATGAAATGATTCCTAATGATGTTCTGCTATACTCATAGATTACTGCCAAGCCCAGCTGTCCTCAGAGAGGCTTCATTCACTACCTGATGGAAACAGATGCAGACCCACAGCCTAACATTAGGTGGAGTTGAGGGAATTCTGAAACAAGAAAACTCATAGAATCAACTAACCTGGGCTCACAGGGGCTCACTGTAACTGAACTGACAACCAGGGAACTTGCATGGACAGGGAGACTGACGTAGGTCTTCTGTATATATGTTACAGTTGTATAACTTGGTCTTCTTGTGGGACTCCTGACAATGAGAAAAGGGGCTGTCTCTGACTCTTTTGCCAGATTTTGGGGCCCTTTTTCTCTGGGTTACTTTGTCCAGCCTTAATACAAGAGGAGGTGCCTAGTCTTACTGCAACTCAATATGCTATGTTTTTATGATATTCGTGACAGGATTGCTTTTTTCTGACTAGAAACAGAGGAAGAGTGGATGCAGGGGCAGAGGGTAGTGGGTTGGATGGGGAGGGGACTTGGAGAAGTGGAGGGAGGGGAAACTGCAGTCAGGATGTAAAAATAATAATAATGAATCATATATATGATTTATGATATATATAAAGGAACTGTGTCCTGAAGATGTAAAATTTACAGCTCGAGTGATTTAAAAATTGTTTTCTAACTCAAAAATATTCCTTACTCTTCTGTTCCCCAAATTCACAAAAATAATAGCAGGATTTGTGGGGGGACAAAAATTCATAAGAAATTTTTGTAAACTCCTGTAAATTTTAGGCAAGTTGAAAAGGAAGTCATATGTATGAAACGAAACCAGTGCAAAGGTTTATTTAGTGTTAAGTGTATGAGAAAATAGAGATGCACTCATAAATCATGGTGTAAAACAAATGAATGCAAAGCTTACTTAGAATGAAATCATTTAGGAAACAACTTCTGGGATGGCGAACTAGTTCAGAGTGCTTTGCTAACCTCAATACCTCCCTCTCTCTCTCTCCCTCGCTCCCTCCCTTCCTTCCCCTTCACCCTAAATCTAAACTGACTAAGGAAAGACTGTCCTCTGCAAGTACTTGGCACAGCTAACTCACTTTAAAGTCTGGAATCTTGCAATGCAGCTTCATATTATTCTCCTAAACATAACTTATCTGAAAGCCAATAGACAAACCACATGCATAATATGGGCACTAAGCCTCTAGAGTGTCCAGCACGATTGTTCACCCAGTAACCTGAATACTATGGACCTAATGCCTTCTTGTCTCTGGGGTTGGCTGCAATCATTTGCTTCTCACTGTAGACTCCATCTTGGTCTTGTCTCTGCTGGAATATCTCCACCCACACCCTTGGCACGACACCCTTGCTTTAACATCTGCAGTGTTATACTGTATATGGCTGCATCATTCACAACCCATAGAAATTCAGATTCTTCCAAAACCTTTCATAGATGTGAAATGGCTGAAAGAGAAGGGGCTTCCCTTACTATCCCCAAAGAAATCACTTCTAGGACTTGACTATTCTTTTGTTCCATATAATTTGCATCATGTCAAGAATACGTGAAAAATATTTTTAATCTATAGAGAAGTAAGAGAAAGGAAAACACAAAAAGAAAAAGAGAAAAGTTCATAGTCACATATACAAAGACCAAGAAAAAATAATGTTCAATCTTACTGTCATTACATATTTGACTTCTCCATGGAGGTGCAAGTCTATAATCCTAGGACTTGGAAACAAGGACAGTTTGAGGCCATGCTGGGTAACACAAGGAGACTCTGTCTCAATAGTAATACAAAGAACCAAACGCCCACAGACTATGTCTTAGATGTGTCAATGCATCTGATGAAATCTGGCAGTTTCAGATAAAACACAGGCTTGTTTCTCTAGCAATTAGATAATCTGCTAAATGTAAAAAAAAAAAAAAAAAAAAAATAACAAGCTGTAATAAAATGATACCTGACTTGGTCCTCAGATTCCTGTCCCAGCCACTTAGTTTAGGCACTGGATTTCTGCCTGCCACAGCATGCAGGGGACCCCAGCACCACCTCTGCTCCCTGTCACATTCGAGGGGGAGAAAAGGTCTCAGTTCCTGGACTTGAGGGAGACCGAAGTTGTCTCACGCTCCCTATTCCCAGCACCACTAGTTTCAATGGGCCTACACATTAGGGGCCGACCCAGATCTTGAGGCTTACAGCTGACATAAATCAGGAGACTCTAGTTATGAAAAACAAAACAAAATTCCAGACACAAAATTAAATAGAGAGCTAAGTACATGTTTGTGTCTTCTTTTTCTTTTTCATTGTCTGTTTTGAGGGCTATGAGTTTCCTCTAAATCTTTATTATTTTAATCATCAGACATTTAGTTTCCACTGCGGTATGTAAGTTTTGTATTTTGCAGTTTATGACTGTCTTGAATACAGTTTCCATCGCTGTGATTTAAAAAAAAAAAAAAAAAAAAAAAAAAAAAACACCATGAGCAAAAGAAACTTGGAGAGGGAAAGGTTTATTTAAGCTTACCCTTCCAAACCACATGCCATCACTGAGGGAAGTCAGTGCAGGAACTCAAGGAGGTAGAAGGTGAAGCAGAAGCCATGGAGGAGTGCTATTTACTGGCTTGCTCCTTGTGGCTTGCTCAGCCTCTGTTCTTAAATAACTCAGCACCACATGCCCAGCAGTGGCACCACCCACAGTATGTGGCTCCTCCCACATCAATCATTAATCAAGAAAATGCCCCACAGGCAAACTTCATGGGAGCACTTTTTCACTTAAGGTTCCCTCTTCCTAGATGACTCTAGCACGTGTCAAGCTGACAAAAAACTAACCATCATACTAGCTAGACATTCCTGTTTACATTTCTATAGTAATTACCTTATCTACACAAATTTTCTTGGGTCCATACTTCACTTAGACGTCATACTGAGCTACAAAGATGCTGTGGACAAATTACTTACATTATACAACATGCATTGCTTCATCATTGGGTGCTTGTAGAAGCTTGGCCACCAGGACATTTGTTCTTTGGTCTTGTGTTTCTAGAGATTAAATCAGGGCCATATGCATCATGGGCAAATGCTCCATCCCTGAGCTCCTTCGCCAGCCCTACTTATATCATTCATTTGTTTGTTTGCCTCCTAGTTCATCTTGTAGAATCTTGTTTGTAAACAGAGCTGCCCATGAACACCCCATCCCCACTTCCTCTGTGTCAGCACCTCTACCTCTGCCTTCTTACTGCCAAGATTTTACACATGCTGAAGTTGCTTCCTTGTTTTCTAAAACTGCTGGATTTCATCAGGAAATATATTAAGAGCTAATAAAATATATTATAAGATATCATCCTTATTGGACTTTGTTGTTTGGGGTTTCTGTTTTGAAAAAGGGTATCATCAGTGTTGTCCAAGATGGCCTCACACTGTCTAGATCTCCCAAGTGCTGGGATTACAGACATGTTTCACCAGGGATGTCTATTTACTTAATTTGTTTGTTTGTTTTTTTAAAGAGTTTTTACTATAACTGTCAATCCATTTGCCTCCACTTGGCCAGTGCTGAGATTGCAGAACATACACCACAACATCTAGCTCACCTCAGTGTTTTCCAACTTGTTTATAACCTTGGATAAAGACTTACGGGTAATCTTCCATTGTCATGAGTTCTTTTTGGCATGAATAGACAAATAATTGGAGTGTTGGTCATAGCTTTTTTAGACTTCCTAAAAATCAAAGTTAAGTGAGAGCCTTCTGGGCATAATGAGCAAGCATTTGCTAGAACAAGAGCATCAAGCTGGTGACACACCATGACACATCACTCTTTCCCAGAGGCCCACATGCCAACCATCAGGTCTCTATTAGTGTTACTGAAAACCATCATTTCTTTGGCCACTATCCCAGCATTACAGTGAAGATCTATAAAATGCTGTATCCCAAGTTCTGTTACCCTTCAAGTCTAAGTGAAAAGGAAAAGTGGAAGGACTTTCCTTAAAGTCAATGTGTTGCTTAACGTCAACAAGGCAAACTTGAATTCCATTGATAACAATCCAAGTACAAGATTCACAATCTGTTGCCTCCATTTCTTGTATTGGCAAGATCTCTGAAGTCATAGAAAGCAACTCTTTGTACACTAAAAGAAAAGATAAGGAGAATTGGCACAGAAAAAAAAAAAAACAGAATGGGGGTTTAAGAGAAGACAAGAAGGGAGACAATGTAAATATGTTCTTTACCCACAGATGCAAAGGGACAGAAAATATACCAGGAGTAAAATACACTAGTAGATTTTATTTGACTACAGATACAAAGTGGGGGAAATGTACCTGCAATAAAACATATTAATGACTAACTTAAAAATACTCAGATGAATTGTTTTCTATTTCTACTCAAAAGTAATCGAGGTATAAAAATATGATTTCACTATTGTTGGAGGTTTTTACTCTTTTTGGCGGTGGGGGCACCGCTCAGTTATCAAATAAATCACACAGAGGCTTATTCTAAGTTATGAATGCCCAGCCTTAGTTTGGCTTAGTTTCTTGCCAGCTTAACTTAAATTGTCCCATCTGTCTTTTTGCCTCTGGGCTTTTCCCATTCTCTTACTTTTGCAAACCTTACTTTATTCCTACTCTGTGGCTGGCTGTGTAGTTGGGTGGCTGGCCCCTGGAATCCTCCTCCTTCTGTGGTTCCTAGCTCTCTCCTCTCCTCCCATATTTCTCCTTCTATATATTCTCTTTGCCTGCCAGTCCCCCACCTCATCCTTTCTCCTGCCTTGTTATTGGTCATTCAGTTCTTTATTAGACCACCAGGTGTTTTAGACAGACACAGTAACACAGCTTCACAGAGTTAAAGAAATGCCACATAAACTAAAGTAACACACCTTAAAATAATATTCTACAACATTTCTCCTTTTGCCTAAATAAAAAGAAATGTTTTTAACATTAATATAGTATAACTACATACAACAAAACAATTATCAAATAGGGATTACATTTGCAATATTCTGTCCATTTGCAGTTAACATATTTAAAGAAAATAATGCATTATCTATCCTATCTTAGTAAACCCAAAATTGTATACCTAATTTACTGTCTATCATATCTAAGAAAACTGTAACTATGGCTTTCTAGTCTTCAACTCCATCAAAGGCTCCAGAAGGATATAATATTATTTAAGTAAATGGAAAGTGCATTACAAACAACTTCCCAAACTCTAGAAATAACAAAGACATCTGACTGCTTGGACAGCCACCCAAAGTTCCTCTGCAACATCTTCAGGCCTACAGCTAGAATATCTGGAAAACTCTTCTGTGAAGCAGGAATTTTGAAGGACTGTCCTGCCTTGTTTTGGCAAAGTTTAACAGTCACTCTCCTGTGTGTACTGCATGTGAGTCTGCACAGCACATTGTCAGCAGTCAAAGTCAAAAACAGTTTCTTTGCCCAGTGGCTAATCTTGCCACAGTGAAAGCAAGCTCCATGAGGAGTTTTTTCAATGCCCATCATTTTCTCTGAAGTAAATTGGTGCTGCCAGGAGAAGATATGCCTCATTGTCATTAAACAAAAACTTTAAATTAACAAAACATTTTAAATGTCATCTTCTATAGGTATTTGAAGTATCTGAAGACCACTTATCTAAAATATATCTATTGAACTTAAAATCGTACCTAACATATCTACAAATTTGACTGTTATAAATGAATAACTACTGACCTATGTTTATTGTCCTATATAATTTATAATAATATCTTTCAAAAACTAGAACTTTACCTTACATTTTTAAATAAACTGCATAGGTATAATACCTTAAAAAAGAGTGGAAACACATATACAGTGTAACAAAAATAACCTTAAACTGGTATCAATTTATTCTCCTAAATGATAACAAACATCCATAACCCACCAAATAACCAAAAAACCACAACCCTTCTTGGAAATGTGAATGTCATTTTCTCCAAACTGCTTTCTGCTGTCTATGAATGAATCATATTTAGGGTCTCAGAGAGAAAATTTGAGATAATGTCCAAGTCCTGGGAAAACCAGCAGTAACCTTTGCTGATAGCTATCACCTGTCAAGTTTCAGAAGGTCTTGACTGATCAAACCTGATCCGTATTATTCCTTTAGGAGTCCACAACCCCTCATCTCTTGTGGGAGCAAAACTCCAAATCATTTTTGATTTCCATTTGACAAATATATTTTTTGACTTTTGAAAAGTTAAGGCATTCCTAAAGTATGTAGGCTGATTTATTGCAATAGTCCCTCTTTCAATTCCAGGTCTCTTTGCAGCTGTCCTTTGCTTTTCAACAATCAAAAAAGTCAAAATCAACACAATAACATACAGGATCCAGACTCCCTGTGTAGTTTCCATCTTACATGTTTTTTTTTTCTTTTATATTACTTTTACTCTCTCTTATAAAGACTTTACTGTTATTTTTAAACTACTCATTTCTTTTTATGACTATACTTTTTCTTTCCTTAAGCCTATGCACATTCTTAAACAAACTGTAACCCATTTGGAGGTTTTTCTGCATGGACCTCTTTTATTTTTATTGATTATCTTTAGCCTTTTTTTTATCACATGAGCAAACTTTTATTTATTTTTTATTATTATTAAGAAATTTTTTGTTCATTTTACATACTAACCACAAATTCCCCTCTCCTCCCTTCCACCAGCCTTCCCTCCAACCCAGCCCCCATATCCACCTCCTTCAAGACAAGGACTCCCATGAGGAGTCAGCAGAGCCTGGTACAGTCAGTTGAGGCAGGTCCAAGCCCCTCCCCCTGAACCAAGGCTGTGTATAGACAGTGGGTTCCAAAAAGCTCACTCATGCAGCAGGGACTGATACTGATCCCACTGCCAGGGGCCCTTAAGCAGGTCAAGCTAAACAGCTGTCTCGCCTATGGAGAGGGCCTTGTCCAGTCCACTAGCAATAGTGGAGAAGGTGCTTGAACCGGCCTACTCCAGTAATCAAGTGGATGAGCAAACTTTTAAACTGCTAAGGTACACCTGGAATCTCCAAATATGGCTCTCAGCTGGCTCAGTCCACTTGTCAGGTCATGAAGGCCAAGCGTGAATCTCGTGGCAGATCAGAGGTTTGTCTGACCGCGGCGAACTGCATTCAAACTTCCTAGAGCTCTAGAATGCCAATGCTCGCACGGCGGAGGCATTTTTACTTGGTTTTTTTGTTCCTTCTTAATGTACTAGCTGCTCAAGGACTCAGTGACTGGCAGAAGCTGTTTGGCCGAAATTCTTAAGGAGCTGTATCCGTTTTTATGTTGTTTAGCTTCTCGGGCTCTAGATGAATATACGAGAGCCCCAAGCTGGTTTGAAAAAATATCATTGGAGGTTTTGTTCTTTTGGGGGAAGGTTGCTGCCACCCAGCTACCAAATAAATCACACACAGGGACTTATTCTTAGTTATGAATGCCCAGCCTAAGTTTGGCTTAGTTTCCTGCCAGCTTAACTTAGATTGTCCCATCTGTCTTTTTGCCTCTGGGTTTTTCCCATTCTCTTGCTTTTGTAAACCTTACTTTATTCTCACTCCATGGCTGTCTGTGTAGTTGAGTGGCTCACCCCTGGAGTCCTCCTCCTTCTGTGGTTCCTAACTCTCTCCTCTCCTCCCAGATTTCTCCTTCTATATATTCTCTCTGCCTGCCAGTCCCCCACCCCATCCTTTCTCCTGCCTTGTTATTGGCCATTCAGTCCTTTATTATACCACCAGGTGTTTTAGACAGACACAGTAACACAGCTTCACAGAGTAAACATAAGTAATACATAAACAGAAGTAATACACCTTAAAGTAATATTTTACAGCACTTCACTCATGCTATCAACAGCCCTACTTGTCTAAATGCAGTTATATTTAGTATATATAAAGAAAAAACTACTATATTTAATGATCTGCTTCTGAGGGCATAGAGGAGGTGGTGTAATTGTAAGTGTTCAGCCTTAGTTTATAAGCAGCACTGTGTTGGCATGCAGGAAAATAGTAGTCACACAGCAATGTGGCCAAAAGAATGCAAACCACAGTGGACAGCCTTGGATTAACCAAGAAAGGCCTGAGCATCGCATTCTACAGGGAGAACCAGAGCAGAGCCAATCCAGCAGAGGTTGAAAGAGAAAAGATGGTCCTCTCTGCCGCTAAATGTGGAGTATCTGTTGATCTGTCTCTTTCTCTCTCTCCCCTTCCTTATTCCATCCATCCCTCTCTCCCTTCTTCCCTCCTCCCTCCTAATAGATTTTAACTACACTAGGGTGCTCTTCTACTACGCACTTTCCTCTGGTTTCCATATACTCAATGTCAGCTTGGAATTCTCTCATTTTCTTACTGACATGATTCTTTTCAACCCTGGTGTGAAACTGCTGCAAAATCACCAAGTCTTTCTCCACTAACATGAACTATTCAGAATTTCTACTGATGGAAGTTTCACTCCACGATACCTAAAGACCACTGTCTGGCTACCATCATATGCCTTCTCTTGGTCAAATAATGCTGTAAGACTAAGCTCTCCTGACACAGACCACTGGCCTCTATACACAGCAGTTTCCAGAGGTAAGTTTAGCATGAGGTTTGAACTATGCAATGCAATAGATACAAGTAGAACATGTCTATCACACAGTTTCACCCTTGGTATTTACTATGGTTTTAACTAGCTTTGAAGGCATAATTCTATATTTTAATATTTTTAACTCATATCTACTGAGTCTCTGTTACACAAAATAGTGCTGTGGGTATTGAGAAATAAGAAGTAAGAAACAAAATACCCTGGCAAAAGATGTTTTGCAATAACAGAGTTTTCATAACCTGAAATAAAGAATCACAGAGGAAAAATGCCAAGCAACAGAAAGGCATGTAGGGTGAATGAGAAGAAACTCAAGTTCAAATTCCACCTTTGACACTTCCCAGCTGTGAAGTGTGAACAAGTTGCTTAACTTTTCTAAACATCAGATTTTCTTCTATAAATTAAATGTAAAGATAAAGCCTACCATTTTTAAATGCTTAGATAAACACACACACACACACACACACACACACACACACACACACACACACACACTTGCATATGCATGCTTGGCACTTGCCATCCTGAGCTCATAATGGTACTTCAAAGGCTAAAATTTTAACTGAAATTTTTCAACTATGTTTCACAAGGAAGGAAGACATTCCTTTAGTTCTTAGCTAAGGCTGAAGAAATAAGAAGAAAATGTGTTAGCAAAACACAGAAGCCCTTCTTTCCTTCAGGTGATTTCATTCACTGATATCTGTGACTTATGCCATTTGTGATTCAAACAATGAGTGAGTCCCACAGCCTCCCGAACCTTCCAAGTGGCATGAAGTCTCATCAGGAGACAGAATCACCATTCTGTTCTTGCCTGCCAGCTAACTGAAGATCACTTATAACACAGGTTAGTCAGGTATGGTAGCTCATGCACATAACTCCAGTAATTGAAAGGCAAAGGCAAAAGAATTGCTGTGCATTCATGGCCAGCCCAGACTACATGGTGATTTCCAGGATACCATGTGCTACACAATTAGACCCTGTCCAAAACAACAAAAACAATAAATAAATCAATAAATAAGTGCTTTACCTGAAATTAAAAAATATCCAGGACACATTTGCAGTATGCAACATAAAAGGTAAAGCTGAACATTCCTCTCTCATCTATACTTCTTAGTCCTTCTATAAAATTATGTAAAGCCTACACACTATAATATTTCTTTTAAAACTATTAACAAATGTAAACAAAATTGCCATATATCACATCTAGGCTGCCCTTTGGTGATAAAGATGTGGGAAATGGACAAACATATATTGCTACTGAGAATGTAACTTAGTGCAAGCCACTGTGGAAATTAATCTGGAGATTCCTCAAAAACCTCAAGACAGAACTACCAGGTAAGCCACTCCTGGATACATGCCTAAAAGACTCTAAGTCGGCACATCACAGAAATAATTACATGTGCATGCTTATTACTTCACTGTTCACAACAGCCAGATCCAGCCTGGATGCTCATAAGTACATGAGTGGGTAAAGAAATTTTAATATATAGAACTGGGGAGGTAGCTGAGTTGGTAAAGTACCTGTGGGGCAAGGATGAGGACATGTGTTTGTTTCTCCAGCACCCAAATAAAAACACCAGGCATGGTGACACATTCCTATAACCCTAACACTGGAAGACAGGAGGATCCTGGGAGCTCAGTGAACATCAAGTTTTTCACAGTCAGTAAGCTCCAAGTTTAGAGAAAGACCTCATCTCAAAAGTAAGGTGGAGAGCAATAGAGGAAGACACCCAACATTAACCTCTGACCTCCACATCTACATGCACACACATGCATATGCACATAAATAGATCCTCATATCACACACATACACGTAAAGCAAATGTGGTACATATGCACAATGGAGCTTTACTCTGGCATAAATAAGGAAGTTAAGTCATTTCCTAGAAAGTGGATGGACATAGAACAAAATCAGCCAGGGTCAGAAAGGCAAATAGAGTATGTTTTACTTCTCATATGGAATCCAAGTTTTAAACAAATGACATGAAATCAGAAGAAGGATTGTTTGGGAGGGAGAGGAGGCCTATTGTGACTGGGGGGAAAGGGAAGAGATGGCAATGATGAAGTGAGCATGGACAAATCACATGATGTGCATGTGCGAATGAATGCTATAATAAACCCGACCATTCTCTGTGCTAATTTAAATTTTTAAAAAAAAAGGGTGGGAGAGCTCATGAGCTTTTCCTTGTCTTTCAACAGGGAACAAAAATTTAAAAAAACTCTGTGGTACTAAGCCACAGGAATTTAGGGTTCAATTTGTTGACCAAGAATAATCTGGCCTCTACTAACTAACACAGAGTAGCTTTCGGTACTGCAGAAAATTACTAAACAGGCTCAAAGTTGTCCTCATACTTCCAGGAGACATAGATTATTTATCTTTTTAACACACCACTGCAGAGTACAAGCCTCAGTCACCTTCATTCCAAAAGGAGAATGAATGAGCCCAATACCTCATTCAAGAGTGAAAATGGGTCTAGAGTAGA
This sequence comes from Onychomys torridus, assembly GCF_903995425.1. Taxonomy (NCBI): domain Eukaryota; kingdom Metazoa; phylum Chordata; class Mammalia; order Rodentia; family Cricetidae; genus Onychomys; species Onychomys torridus. The sequence goes on along the minus strand of NC_050444.1, from coordinate 27,984,693 downwards.
AAACCTGGAGTATGTGATGAATCATGCAATAGTATTCAAAAGCCACTGTCTCGATACAAAGGAAGTTAAACACATAGAAAAAGAAACCCATGTGGGCCCATTTATTGGAAAAATACATGGAAAACCTGCTTAAGAAAGTCAAACTGTTTCTAAAGAAGTTAATTGTGTCCAATAATAGAGTTAAAAAACATTTATAGACTATACAATTTTCAAGCATGCAAGAAAGTAACATTCACATTCAATAAAATACATACTCTATTATTCAATAAAATATTACAAAGCATTTAAGGAAGCAGGATAATATGAGCCACAATTTTCCATAAACTCAAAAATAAGGCAGATGGCCGAATTAATAGGAAGAACTTTAAAATAGTTGTTGTCACTGTATCCATGTGTTCAAAAAGATTAAGGAATGGTTGACTACATTAAACAAAGTGTTAAAAGGTCTAATAATGACCCATATCTAACCCCAAGATAAAAACTACTACACCTGAGGTAAAATCTATAGTGGTCAAGGGTAACATCACATTAGCAAAAGATTAGTAAACTTGAAAATATGCCAATGAAAATAATCCAGAAGGAAAAATGGGAGGGGTGAATTGAAAGCAAAACAAATATTAAGTTCCAATGAAATGTAGACAACATCAAATGACCTAAAATATGGGTAATGCAAGAAGTGAGTGGCAAGACAAAAGAAAAGGGAAGAAATGTTTGAAGATCGTTTTCTAATTAGATGAAAAATATATATCTGTATGCGATGCAAGCTGCTCCCTCTGTGCTTGTCATGACCAACACTGCCTAAGAGCAGAGAAGTGTGGTGAGCCATGGGAGACTGTGGCCCAAGGTGAAATTAAACAGCTACACAGCAGAAATCTAGGACTATCGGAACGGAGCTGTTAACATTCCCTCCTGAGGAGGAGCTAAGAGGATCACAAAGTATTCACAAGTCCCTCCCCTGATCATCTCTTGAGAGCCAAACCACCACTTCCTCCAGCCCCAGCTATAAATAATTTTTAAAATGTTAAAGTACAGAAGAGTTTAAAATTTTCCTGGGGATGAGACTTTTTGGTGGTACAGCTGTCACGAGTCACACCCATCTTTCCATAAGTAACCCCAATAAATTCAGCTGTTTCATCAAACTAGACTTCACAAGATGTTTGTTCTGTCTGCTCTCTGTGCATTTAAAAGTCTCCTCCAGGAAGTCATATGGCACCACAGATCAAAGAAGCTAAAATCTGAAGGAAACTACAGAAAGAACATCAGAACCAATGTTTATAAACAGAGGAGGGAGATATTAATTGCACAGATTACACATATTAGTGGTTAACTCAGAGTTACAGATGTGTTGCATTGAAGAAAGAAATAAAAGCCCTTTCTCTTGGAATCATTTAACCAAGAGTGACTTGAGATTTGAATTCTCTACTTCATGATCCCTGTGTTTTCTGTCTGTGTGTATATCTCTGTGTGTTTGTGCTTCTGTGTGTGTCAGTGTGTTTCTGTCTGTTGCATGAGCTGTTGTGCCTATCTGTGAATGATGTCTATCAGTTGTGTTTCTGTCTCTAGCTTTACTCTGTATTTATTGAAGTGCATAGAAAGAATCACTCAGGATAGGAATGAAAAACTTCAGAAATCTTTAACAGAGTTTTACAAGGGATTAAGTCTCTGGTTCCAACTGATCCCAACTGTCCTAGACGACAAACATCATGGTTTGTCTACTAATATCCATAAATGATTGTTTTTCAACATTTATGGTAGATTTAGAAAGTTGCTTTCAACTTCTGTATTTGCTGTTTTCAGCAAATAATACACATGCATTATTCTGAGTCAGGGGCGTGAAAGAGTATATAATTTAAGATTACAGCTATGCATTTGCTTAGGTTGTAAAAATTGATTACAGGGGAAAGCATACAGGTTAAAGGCAGGTTAAACAAATAGTTTGGGTCTGCAGTAGGTTAGCAGTCTTAGGTCTTACACGACTTCAACGTGTATTAACTCTGGCTGTGAGATCCACCAGAAGTTCCAGTCTCTTAGAATGTAAGAGATACTTTCAGGATATTGCATTGCCACAGTCAATGACTTTATGGGCAACAAAGGTTTATAGACTTTTCATCAGCCACTCTGAAAGCTGGTAGAGAGTGGAATGTATTTTTTTAAAGAACTAAATTCTTAAAATATCTTTAAAAGAAAGTGCCATTCATGGAGATAGCTAACAGGTTCGTGATTATCAGGTGCTAGAACCTGGGTGTTTAAGGATTGGAATAATGGGGCCTGCATGGGTCTGTGTGAGGTCCTCTGCATATACATTATGGTTGTGTAGCTTGGTGTTCTTGTAGGGCTTCTATCAGTGGGAGTGGGAGTATCTCTGACTCTTTTGCCTGTTGTTAGGACCCTTTTCCTTCTGTGGGGTTGCCTGCCTCATCCAGTCTTGATAGGAGAGTTTGTACCCAATCTTCTTGTAACTTGTTATGCAGTGTTCAGTTGATATCCCCAGGAGGCCTGCTCTTTTCTGAAGAGAAATGGAGGAGTAGTGGATCTGGGGGAGAGCGGAGTTGGTGGGGAGTTGGGAGGAGTATAAGGATGGGAAACTGGTTGGGGTGTATTGTATAAGAGAAGACGACATTTTTAAAAAAGAAGAAAAGAGATTGGAATACAGTTATAAAGATATCAATGTAAGGAATCTTTGTGAGTGCAATTATTACACATTATATAAAGCTTTAACACCACACATACAACTGGTAAAAGTATAAATGAGGAATATGGACTGCATTGATGTCAAATTCATTATTAATTGTGTCTTATAATTTTGTAAGACAGTGCCATTGGAAGAACCTGGACAAAGTTCACAATGAACTTCTTTGACTGATCTTTTGTAATTTTCTTCTACCTACAGTTATTTCAGTTTTTAAATTTCATGTTACATTTATTTATATATTGGGGGTGGGTATGGGCAGGTGCCATGGTGCACTTGGGAAACTCAAAGGAAAACTTTCAGGAGGTGGTTCCCTCCTCCCACAAGGTGGATTCTGGGAATTGAACTCAGGTCATCAGCCTTAGTGGCAAGTGCATTTATTCACTTAGCCATTTTGCCATACCTGTTTAGTTTAGCTTTTTTCACTAAAAACAAGCATTCGGAAAAATGACTCAGAAGTTAAGTGCACTGACTGCTCTTTCAGAGGATCCAGGTTTGCTTCCCAGCACCCACACGGCAGCTCATGACAGTCTGTAAATCCAGTCCCAGCAGGCCTGATGTCTTCTTCTGGCCTCTATGAGCACCAGAGATGTATACTGTGCACAGACATTCACTCAGGCAAAACAACCATTCACATAAATTAAACTGAAAAATAAAGTAAGACAACATACAACTTGAAATTTTTCAGGAAAAAAAAAAGGGTATTATAAGAAAAGACAATGAATAACACTGTGGTAGTGTGAATGTAATTAGCCCCCATAAGCTCAGGGAATGGCACCATTAGGAGGCGTGGCTTTGCTGTAGTAGGTGTGGCTTTGCTGTAGTAGGTGTGGCCTTATTGGAGGAAGTATGTCACTGTAGGAGTGGGCTTTGAGGTCTCATATATGCTCAAGCCATTCCCAGTGTCTCAGTTAACTTCCTGTTGTCTGCTGCATCAAAATGTAGCTCCTTCTTCACTCTCAGCTCCTTCCTGCCCCATAGCCCACCATGATGATAACAGACTTCAAGTCTGAAACTCTAAGTCACCCAATTAAATGTTTTCCTTTATAAGAGTTGCCATGTCATGGTGTCTCTTCACAGCAATAGAAACCCTAAGACAAGCAGAAAGAAAAGAATAAAGTCCTCATCTTCACAAATGAATGGAAAACTGTAGGAATAATGTGTGTAGAAAAATAGTAGAGACAATTATATTTGTGAAATTTTTATTTCTTGAGGATATAATTGAACATTTTAAGAAAAACTTGAAACTCTTTATCATAAGATATATACCATAAAATGAGTAAAATGTTCAAAAATATCCCAAAGTGTCAGAATGGAGGAACTGGGAATGTCTGGTTATAAAATTTTTACCGACTCATGACACAGTATAGTGTCATTTGATGGTATAATGTAATAAGTGAGGGCCCTGTAAGAAATAAGGCACCAGCTTTTAAAGAGGACATTGTAAAATGTGCAAAAAAAAGTAAATAAAAAACAAACAAGAAACAAAGAAATAAAAAAAGAAGCAAGGGCACATTAGAAAACTAACCAAAAGTTTCAGGTTTCAACCCTGAAATCTCACTAATCACATTAACTGTCCATGGAAAAAGCATCTGCTACAACCAAATCATCCTCAAGAAAGTACAGTAAAGCTCTAACCCCAGTGGCTGAGAGTATAAACCAACCTGGAAATAGAATCATGGCCATGGAAATGATGGAGATTAAGCCATATACCCTTGAGTTGGCCCTGAATTTGGTGTGACTGGTTTCCTGATGCAACAATTGTCAATGAATTTTTAAATTACACTATGACCCATATATCCTCTTGTGGGTGTTCATACAGGCATATGCCAGCAGGGATTTGAATGAATCTTTGTCAAAAGGTACAACTAATCGAGGTCAGGTGTCCATCAACAAATAAATGGACAAGCAAAAGGCAGTAAGAACATACAATGTCACATTATTATCCATAACAAGCAATGAGTGTCTTGCATAGCTAAGCCTTGGAATTATTGTGTTAAAGGAAACACCATATACAAGGAGAAAATATTGTATGCTTCCACATATACAAACTATATCCAATAGTCAAATTCTTAAGGACATAAGTGGAACAGAGGCTCCCAGATGTGGTGATAACTGTATTCCCCAACATACTGTGCACTTTAATAAACTTATCTGGGATCAGGGGACAGAATGACCACTAGATAGACACGGAGGCCAGAAAATGGTGGCACATACCTTTAATCCTAGCATTCCAGAGGCAGAGACCCATCTGAATCTCTGTGAGTTTAAAGCCACACTGGAAACTGCTGTGGGATATTCTGTATGTCAAATGTGTTGCTCTGATTGGTTAAAATAAATAAAGTGCTAATTGGCCAGTAGCCAGGCAGGAAGGACAGGGTAGGCGGGACAAGGAGGAGGAGTATTGTGGGAAGTGGAAGGCTGGGTGAGAGAGACACTGCCAGCCGCAGCCATGACAAGGAAGATGTAAGGTACTGGTAAGCCACAAGCCACGTGGCAAAGTATAGATTAATAAAAATGGGCTAAATATAAGACTATGCGCTAGACAATGGTAGGCCTGAGCTAATGGTCAAGCAGTTTAAGCAATATAAGTTTCTGTATGTTTACTTGGTTGGGTCTGAGCATCTATGGGCCTGGCGGGTGAGAGATTTGTCCTGACTATGGGCCAGGCAGGAAAACTCTAGCTACAAGAAACAGCCAGGCATGGTGGTACACACCTTTAATCCCAGGAAGTGATGGCAAGAAGCAGAAAAGTATATAAGGCGTGAGGACCAGGAACTAGAGCCTGGTAAAGCTTTTAGGCTTTGAGCAGTAGTTCAGCTGAGACCCATTCCAGATGAGGACTCAGAGGCTTCCAGTTTGAGGAAACGTAGTCAGCTGAGGAATTGGTGAGGTGAGGTGACTGGTTGTTTCTCTGATCTTTCAGCGTTCACCCCAATACCTGGCTCCAGGTTTGTTTTTATTAATAAGACCTTTTAAGATTTGTGCTACACCCAGAGCCAAGAAGAAGGGAGGTCAGAGCCTTGCACTTAAGAGTTAAAATTACAATTTGGGGTATTTTATTCTTAAGTTTTAAATATAGTGGTGATGGTTACATAATGTACTTAATAAACTATGAACCTAACAAAGATCAGAACAGAAAATGTGAGCCAGTGAGATGGCTCAGTGTGTAAAAGCCCTTGCTGTAAAAACTTGATAACAAGCTCTATCCATGGATCCTATGGTGGAAAGAGAGAACTAACCCAGAAAGATTTTCGCTGACCTCAATATATCACACTGGCATGTGCACACCTATACACACAGACACACAGACACACACACACACACACACACACACACACACACATGCACACAAGCACCTTTTAATAATAATGAAATTAATTTAAATGGAAAGTGTTACATATTATATAGAAGTAGGGAAGGAAGATGAGAATGTAGCTCAGTAGCAAACACTTGTCTACTATGTGTAGAGCCCTGGATTCTCTCCTCAGTACTTTAAATAAATAAGCATACATTTGAAGAAAGACCGTATAAAGACAAAGCAAGAGGCTAGCCATCTGCAGGCCATGGAGATATGCTTCCAAAGAAACTCCAGTTGCTAATGCCTTTATCTTAGATTTAAGCCTCCATATTTATGAGGGAGAAAATCTGCTTATTAAGCTTCTAGGTTTATAATCTTTTGTTATGGGGGTTCTAGAAGATTAATATAAGGTAAAATGTAAGATTACAAGAAAACACATAAAGCAAAATCACGTCGGTACAAAAGCCAGAAGAACACATAAATTAGTTCCTGGAACTGATGAGCGTAACAAGAGCGTACAATATGAGCACCGAGTCCAGTCACATCTTCTAAGGAGGCCATAAATAATTTAAATTTGGAATCTGAAAATCAATATTTACAATGGCTCAAAAATTACTTAGCTACAAATATGTACGTAATCTGAGAAAATGAAGATAAAATGTCTGATAGAGTGCATTCTTTTTAAATTAGTGTGAATAAATTGAACATAATATTTCATTATAGTATTTTCATAATGAAATCCAACCATCTCCCATGACCATCTCTAGCCACACCTCTCCCTCCCTTCTTGCTCCCATCTTCCCACCTGGTCTTTCTTACTGTATTATAAAGTCTGTTTTGTACCAAGATTCGTCATATGAGGTAAAAGCGCTGCAACTGCCTCAGAATCTGACCTTACATGATGAGTAGCAATTTTATCTACATTCTTGCCAGTGACACACTTAATCAATCTGTATAGCTAAATAATACTCCACTGTGCACACATTTTGACACTCTACATCCCACATTTTCTTTATCCATTCATGTAATAATGGGCTAGGCTAATTCCATTGATTTACAGAATACTACCATCATAAACATAGGTGTATACACATGGAGGGTAGTTCTACTGTTTTGTGTTTTGAGCAGCCTCCACAAAAGAACAGACTTCCAGATGAGTGGGCTAATTTATATTCCCTTTCTCCCACATCCTCTATAGAATTTGGTTTTTTGTTTGTTTGGTTTTTGTTTGTTTGTTTGATGTTCATGATGATATCCATTCTGATGTAAAGAAATCTTGGTGTGGTTTTGGTTTGCATTTTCCTGATAACTAAATAAATGGAATATTTTCTTCGTGCAGTTTTTTGGCCATTATTGGCAACTTGGTTTGTGGTTATTGGACTTTGTGACTGCTCTTTCTCACATTTTGGTTGGTCAGAAAAATATAACCAGAAGTGTATAAAACCTTTAAGAGTTGTCTCTAAGTATCCATTGCTGCTCCTTAGGTTCCATGGCCTAAAGGCTCCACAATGTCTCCAAAAAGGGACCATGAGCCTCTGGGGGACATCTCATATTCAAACCATAAATTCTACCCTTGGCTCATAGACCATCTCATAATGCAAAATGCCCACCAAGTCAGTTTTTGTTTTGTTTTTTGTCTGAAGGTGGTGTCTTATACCTGTAGTTCAGCATTCAAGAGGCTGAGTCACAATTATCACAGGTTCAAGTTCAGCTTGAGAAACATGATAAGTTATAAGCCAATTCAGGCTCAAAATGAGACCTTGTCTCAAAATAAAATTAAAAGTATTTTTGAGTAATGTTAGGCTTTCAAACAATTTAGATGAAAACATAGAGCATGGTTCAAGTATTGACAAATATATAATGAAATATCCTCACATAGCAATACCGTACAGAATAATTCCACTGTTCTTACCATGCTACATTTCATCTACTCGCCCAGCTGCCTTCTACCTCACAGCTCTAGAAAGCACTGGTCTTTCCTAATCTCACCACAGTTTTACTTTTTCAAAACTTTAATACAGTTGGACTCATACAGCAGGCTGTTTTTGAAAACTGGCTTCTTTTCCTCAGCAATATGCTGAGCAATTTGTAGCTGAATTATCTTGGGCTTTTCAAGACATAATATTTCTGTGTAGCTCAGACTAGCCTTAAGCTTATGATTCTCTGCCTAAGTTTTGTAAGTACTGAGAGAACAGACTTGTACCACACCAAACTAATTTGGGGAGGGAGTGCACTGGGGTTTGAATCCAGGACCTTGCACATACCAGAGAAGTTCTCTACCACAGAGCCATATCCCCCATCCCTTCATTCATTTTAGTACCTAAATAGCTAGCTATTTCCTGGCTCTCTCCGAGTCTGTTTATCCATTCACTTATCAAAAGACATCTTGATTGCTTTCAAGCTTTCTCAACTGTGAGGAAAACTGCCACAAGTACTAGTGTTCAGCGTTTTGTGTGAATATATAGGGAAGAGATACCGCTAAATCAAATGATCAAAGTAGGTTTATTTTTACAAGAAATTGCCAAACTGTTGTCTAAAGCAAATCTAGAATTTGTTTGGTATTCCCAGAAAAAAAAGAATCAAGAGAGAGCTCATCTTTCCACGTTGTCACCAGCATCATGTGACTTGAAGTGTCTTGATTCCGGCCTCTAGCTGCACAGAACCATCTCTGTTTTAATTTGTCCTTTCACTAGAGAGGTTGAGCATCTTCCCATGTTCTCATCTGCCGCTTACACATCTTCTTCGCCCACTTTTAATAGTTTTTTTTTTCTTCCTGGTGCAGGTTAGGTATTCTTTATATGCCTTGGATTCATGCCCTCTAAGAGATATGCATACGGCATATATTTTCCACCTTCAGCTTGTAGTGTGTCTCTCCATTCTTTTCACAGTTTCTTTTGTAGAGTGGATATTTTAAGTTTTAATGAAATCCAACATTTTTTTTCTTTTTTGGATCATGCTTTGAGTGTTTTATATTTTTTTAAGTATATTGCCAGATCCAAAATCATCTCAATTTTCTTTCAGTACATTTTAGGAGTTTTATAGCTGTGTCTTTTACACTTAGGTCTATGATCCAGTTTGAGCACATTTATGTAAAGAGCATATAAGTCTGTATAGAGATTCATTTTTTCAGTGAGTGTTGTGGATATCGCTCTGTGTAAATAAAGTTCTGATTGGCCAGTGGCCAGGCAGGAAGTATAGGCGGGACAAGAGAGAAGAGATTTCTGGGAAGTAGAAGGCTGGAGAGAGACACCGCCAGCCGCCACCATGAGAAGCAACATGTAAAGACACTGGTAAGCCGCAAGCCATGTAGCAAAATATAGACTAACAGAAATGGGTTAATTTAAGATAGGAGAAGTAGATAACAAAAAGCCTGCCACAGCCATACAGTTTGTAAGCAATATAAGTTTTTGTGTGCTTTTTTGGTTGGGTCTGAGCGACTGTGGGACTGGCGGGTAAGAGAGATTTGTCCTGACTGAGCCAGACAGGAAAACTCTAACTACAAGTGAGTATTCCAGCACCATTTGTTGAACGAGTTCATTGATTTTTACAAAGCTGAAAATCTAATTCAAAGAGAAATGGACTTTACCTCACGAAAAAATTAGTCAATCTGTTTGGATAAGAACATATAGACCACACTAAAAACTAAACCCATATATTCTTTGAATAGGCACTTCCCCAAAGAATAAATATAGATGATAATATGGTTATCCAAAATACTCAACCAAGAATATTTAGTTCAATAAATTATGATGCCATTAGTGTACTAATAGGCTGGCTGCAAGAACATTTACCGTGACAGTGTCAAGCACTAGTGAGAATGTGAAGCAACTAGAATCCTCAGTAGTGGTGGTGGCAATGCGAAGTGATACAGCTATTTCAGAAACAGCTAGGCCAATTCTTATAATGTCACTGTACACTAGAAAAAGATCATTTCAGGCTTCTCTACTGGATCCTGAGTTATTTGGCTTATATACTTCAAACTTCCCATCATGTCCTCTGTGTGTCTCTGTGTGTGTGTGTGTGTGTGTGTGTGTGTGTGTGTGTGTGTGTGTGTGTGTTGCCTATGTACCTATGTTGAAATTTCCTCTTTTATAAAGACAACATTTTTATTAAATTCGAGGCCCACCATTCTTTGACTTCATCTTACCCATTTGCATCCCCAACATCATTATGAGGTAAAGACATTAATACAGTAGAGGAAACTTCCATCTGTGACCAGGCTGATTACTCCAGGAAGATGGTAGAAGACGATGCTAGGGTGTCTTCTCTTTCCTTTCCCTGGCTAGTAGGCTCTCTCCTCATGAGTCCTCTCTCCTTTCACCTCATTTGCCTATTAACCCCCACCAATTAAAGCCCATCTGGGACTATGTAAACCTCTGGGCATAGCTTTTCATCAGTACAGCTCTCAGTTGAGCCCAGCTCACAGGCCCACCACTGAGCCAAACCAGTTGCCTGGTTCTTTTTTGGAAAATTCATTCCCACTTTTCATTGGCAGACTCGTTCCTGCCTTCCATGGATTCACTGGACCTGCTCACTAGTGGAACTCTGTTCCTGCCTCAGAGGCAGACCCACTGGTCATGGATCTTCCACTTTCATTCCAACCTAGTCTCCACAGATTTCCAAAACCTTCTGTCAATGGGCGTCCCACCACTGTGCTCATTCAGAGCACCTTTTGCTGTCTGTCACTTCATTCTTTGGGATGGCAAGACCACCTGCCCAGGGGTGGCACCACCCACAGTGACCTGGGCCCTCCTCCCATATCAATCATTAACCAAGAAAATGCCCCTTAGACATGCCCACAGGCCAATCTGATGGAGGTGATTGTTTTACTGAAGTTTTATATTCTTACCTGACATAGTTGATGTCAAACTGACAGAAAATTAACCAGCAAAAAGCTTTTCACTTCCTTGGTTAGATTTATTCCACATTTTTAGGCTATTGTGAATGAGATAGTTTCTATGATTTCTTTCTCAATATGTTTGTCATTGATATAGAGAAAGGCTACTGATTTTTGCATGCTAATTTTGTATATTGATACTTTGACAGATGTGTCTATCAGCTTTATGGTATTTCAAATGGAGTCCTTAGGGTCTCTTATGTACAAGATCAGAGCATCTACATATAAGGGTATTTAATTCTTCCTTCCTTATTTGTATTCCCTTTTGCTCTTTCTTTTGTTTTGTTGATCAAGCTAAGACTTTCAACACTATTGAACAGGAGGAAAGAGTAGACTTCTATGTCTTGTTCCTGTTCTTACTAGAAATGATTCAATTTTTCCCCACTCAGCATCTTGTTGGTTGTAGTATTGCTGTATGTTGTTTTTACTGTGTTGAGATATATCCTCTGTATTCCTAGATTCTCTGGGATATCTATCATGAATGCATATTGAATTTCATCAAAGGCCTTTTCTGCATCTAATGAGATGATTGTGTGGTTTCTATCCTTGAGTCTCTTGATGTATTGGGTTACATTTATTTATTTATGTTGAACTGTCCATGGATTTCTGGAATAAAGCTTTCCTGATAATGGTTGAGGGAAGATAGTTTAACACAGGTGGTATGAAGTAGGGAAACGGGAATAATGGTATGGGAGGTATAAGTGGGGAGAAGGATGTGAGAGTGGAGCAGAGGAAGTGCCTGGGACTGATAACTAACATTAGGGATACTTGAAAAGGCCATATGGAAACCTAAAGTTTAGAACTTTCATATGTATACATATAAATGTATGTATGTTATTCATATAAAAGAGTTACCCTACACAGGGGAATATGCTCATCCAAAAAACCATTGGTTCCTAAATAAAAAGCCCAGTGCCAGGTGTGAAATATCTCCCCTCTTGTTATTGGTCATAAGTATCCTGAAGACACCCCCCCCCAATAAAACAATACAGGCTATTGTTATTGTTCTTGGTTTCCCACCAGAACTTGATGGCAAGACCCTATTGCTGAAGATCACAAACTGGTCTCAGGACATGGAGAAATCAAGTTGTTATTGACCAGGAAGGTTCCTCCCTACTGTCTAACTTTCATAGTGCTGAAAGCACTTTACAGGCTGCTAGAGGTATGGGCAGTCATTGTCAGTCTTACCCAGCTTGAGAGCCTAGAAAATGCAATAAGAACCAATATGCCAAGATATGCCTGTGGATGCAGTAGTGACCCAAATACTATAGGGCAACCAGTTACTTTCTGATTCGATATAAAGCTCATCAGATATAAAGCAGGAGGAAAAACATGTCTGGTATTATAAATCTGGATAAGAACTCAAAGTTGAGGAGCCCATGGACCCCAGAAATGAACCTACTATCTTTATTTTATCAAATAGTCACAGTATCTAATGGTCCTCTAAATTCATATCTCTCTATCCATACATTAATGCATACATTAAGGCTTCACTGGAGAAGTTTCTTTGTACCGGGAACAATGGTTAATGCAGAAACTCACAACTGCTCAAAGTAAAGAGAACAAGTGACTATGGCATACTTAGCCACAAATGAGACATCAATCACCAGCTCCCTATAGCTCAAGGACCACCACAAAATAGGAGGACAAGAAGATAGTAAGAGCCAGAGCTCTGGGATAACCAGAGCAAAAAATTACCTTCTGGACATGACAGGATTATACATGTGAATTACAGCAGCGGTACATTCTACCATAGAGTAGGAAATGAGTTTATGAGCCCCCACACATAACAGAGGAGGTACTAATGGTTGACAGTTTCTGGATGATGGATAATCAGTTTTCTTTAAGGGCATGGCTCCAGCGGCATATGGACAGCATAAGTGGAGTAGAGAGGTTATTTAATTTTAAAAAAGAAAGAGAAAAAGAAGAACCTAAGTTATAGGTAGGAGAGTGGGAGTAGATTTGGGAGGAGTTAAGGAAAAAGTTGTGGTTGAAATTACTGTCTGAGTTACTTTTCTTTTGCTGGGAAGAGACACCATAACCATCCCAACCTACAAAAGAAATTTGGGGTTGATGGTTCTAGAGGGTTAGAGTGCATTATGGTAAGGAACACGGCATCATGCAGGCAGGCATGGTACTAGAACAGTAGCTAAGAAATTGCATGTTAAGACAACAATCATGAGGCAGAGGGAGAGATAGATAACTGGGAATTGTGTGGGCTTGTGAAACCTCAAAGTCTACCCTCACTAACATACCTTCTCCAACAAGGCCACTCCTCCTAATCCTTCCCAAACTGTCCCATGTACTAAAGACCATTCAAATATATGAGCCTAAAAAGGACACTCTCTTTTAAACCACCACAATAATTAAGGGATATTATATGAAATTCTCAAAGAATTACTAAAAATATTTCTTTTTTATAGTATTTTTATTTTATAATTAACTTAATTTCACAAATCAGCCATGGATTTCCCCCATCCTCCCTCCTCCCAACCCCTAGCCCTCTCTCCCAATTCACCCCCCACTTCCACCTCCTCCAAGGCAAGGTCTCCCCTGGGGAGTCAGCCCAGCCTAGCAGACTCAGCCAAGGCAGGTCCAGTCCCCTCCTCCCTACACCAAGGCTGAGCAAAGTGTCTCAGCATAGGCCCAGGCTCCAACATGTCAGCCCATACACCAAGGACAGGTCCTGGCTCCATTGCCTGGGGGCCTCCCAAACAGTTCATGCTAATCAACTGACTCACTTATCCAGAGGGCCTGGTCCGGTTCCATGGGGGTTCCTGTGGCCATTAATTCACAGTTCATGCACTTCCACTAGTTTGGCTATTTATCCCAAAATGAGTGTTTTTGTGGGACTCCTAATGGTGGGAGCAGGGGCTGTCTCTGACTCTTTTGTCTGCTCTTGGGACCCTTTTCCTCCTACTGGGTTGGCTCATCCAGCCTTGCTATGAGGGTTTGTGCCTAGTCTTACTGTAACTTGTTATGCCATGTTTTATTGATGTCCCTGGGATGCCTGCCCTTTTCTGAAGGGAAACAGAGGAGGAGTGGATCTAGGGGAGAGGGGAGGTGGCTGAGGGAGGGACTGTGAGGAGATGAGGAAGTGGAACTACAGATGGAATGTAATATATGAGAGAAGAATTAATTAATTAATTAATTAATTAATTAATTAAAATAGTGGCTTTCTTTTCTTCTTCCTCTTTTCACCCACCCCAAGCCTACATTCCAGTATCTCACTAGCATATACACTAGCAATGCAGTGTCATTTTTGGCTGGTCATTTAAAAACTCTTCTAAATGTGCAAGAAAAATACAATTTTATTTTGTTCTAGTAGGCTATAATCTTAAAAATTTATAGATACAGTTCTTATCTGGAGAGTGTATTAAAAAAACAAATTTCTTTATTAGTCAATGTGCATATATACCAACTATCATCTTATTGCAAATATTATTCAACCATAGTTTCATTATTGAGAAAGTTGTATCATGGGCCCTCCTTGATTCATACAGTAAATTTCATAACAATGTCTCTATCAAATCTTAATTTACAAAATCTCTGGAATGTGATAGAGAAGAATAAAACCTTGGTCTAAGATATTAACTTGGTAATAAGAGTGCTGCATAGGATTCCTTCATAATATCTAAACTACTAGTCCCAGCTCTGTATCCTGCAATTTACAAGGAACTGTAAAACCCATGTCTATTCCTCAAAGGAAAGGAAAATCTAAGAACAGAGAAATTTTCCACTTTATTATTCTAGCCTCCTAAACACCATGGCATCAGATGGCAATCTTCAATCCCACCCAGAACCAACCCTTCTTCTGGGGCACCATTGGAGATGCTGTATCAAGGACCAGCCATCCTATGGAAGGACAAAAGATCCCAATTACTTCATGTGGGTCTGGATCAGACACTAAACTGCTGTACATTTTCTATCTATAACTGTTCCCTTGCCAGTTCTTGTCCAGTATCCCTTTGCTGTCACTTTTACAAGGAGTTTTATCTTGCCACTGATCTGACCTCTTCCCTTAAATACTTACATCAGCAGTTGTTTCCTTCAACATCCTCCAAAGAGCATGAATGAATGTCCTCTGCAGGGAGCAAAGCAAGAGGATGCCAATTCTGTTCTCGGTTGTTGTTTCCTCTGCATAAGTGGAGCTGCCTTGCAGAGAGCATTCAGTTTACCTAGCTGCACCATTAGACATACCATGGACAATCCATCCAAAGAATTATGTCCCGCTGCAGATTTCCACTCTTTCCTTTCCTGTTACATCATTGCCTGGGCTGTAAGATAATGCCTGTAAAGCCAGGCTTGGAGCAGACCTGTTATCCCCAAACTTAGATGTAAGAGGCAAAAGGTAACGAGTTTGACACCACCCTGGGCTGCACAGCAAGACTCTGTCTCAAAAACTAAACTAAAATAAATAAATAAACAAGAATAATGTATTAAACATGAGTAATATTCAAAAAAGCAAGAACAAGACTCCAAGCTCTATTTTTCCCATATGTGTTTATCTCGAGAAGAGTTGTTCACCAAAGTAAACAGTAGATAGTTTGAGGTCATTGAAAAAGGTCAAGATGCAACTGACCCACACTAGTGGGAGCCCACAGACTCTGGGACTGATAGCTGGGGAGCCTGCATGGGACTGCACAAGGCCTCTTGAATGAGGGTGACAGATGTGTGACTTGATCTGTTTGTGAGTCCCCTGGCAATTGAACCAGGACTCTTCTTGAGCACATGCACTGGCTTTTTTAGAGCCCATTCCCTATGGTGCCTTGCCTTACTCAGCCTCAATGCAGAGGGGAGGGGCTTGGGCCTGCTCCAACTTGGTATGCCAACTTATGTTGAATACCCAAGGGAGTCCTTACCCCCTATGAGGAATGGGTGGGGGTGTGATGGGGGGAGGTAGAGGAGAGCTGGAGAAGGGGAGCAAGGAAGCAGGAGAAGGGAAGGGAGTGGAAACAGTGAGTGGTGTGTAAAATGAAAAAAAAAGACATTAAATAAACAAATAAACCTTTAAAAAAAAAAGAAAAAGAAAAGAAAAATGTCAAGATGTTTCCTAGAAACCTAGACTGCATCTGGCATGTATTCCTTGCCAAAGTAGATGAACACAGCTACTAAAGTAAGTTCTAATGCTACCCTTCATTAAAGATCCTACAGTCAAAGGAAGCCTATGCAGAGCTGCAGCCCCATGCATTTACATCACTGTCAGGTCACACAGAGATGGAGATGGCAGACTATTTCCAAAGGAACAAAAATGTGAAGCTTATTATGAAGTCGGAAGTGAAGGGGTAACAAGTCACAGACACAATCGTACATGCAATAACTCCACCCCCAATACTTCCACTTCAAAGTCCACGTTCTATAGGACTCCATATGTCAGGTTCACTCTAATTCAAATATAACTATTTTACCCATTGCCCTGTTGAACTGAATGACCACATTTTTTAAGGAAATGAAAATAGTTTTCTAAAAGTACCTCATTATAAAATTGAAAAAAAAATAGATTAATGAAAAACAAGCATCAGATATATATGACAGAGAGAGACTTATTATCCACACTATATACAGGCACCTACATATTATTCAAAAGATGAACACTCGCAAGTTAAATTTACAATATATGCACGGATAATTAATACAAAAAGACAATCATGTTATAAAAAGGGAAATGGCCATAATAATAATCAAAGAATTGATAATTAATATTGGTGAAATTATTAAGGCCACTCCAAGTAGTTAAAAGGGAAGTTTATTTTGTGGGGTAACTTACAAGTGAAGGGATAGGTAACAGGGTCTGGGAAAGGTGTGGCGCAGTCCGGCGGTGTTCTCTGGAGAACTCTGCTCAGTCTACCTCCAGTGTCCAGGGTCCAGGAACCAAGAGAGCCGGCACATCCAGATCTCGGGTCTTCAGGGTCCTTTCTCAGCCCTGCCTTGTAGGCGTGACAGTTACCAAAGCCTCAATGGGGGTTGGAACTTCCGGATCAAAGCTGGAATGGCTACCCACTATAAATTAAAATATATACACATATATAAACGTGTATATACACATGTGTTTTCAAGAGATTAATTTTATTTTATATTACTTCTTCAGGTTTTGATATTATACTATAATTACATCACTTTCTCCCCCCAAATTTTCCCTCCTAGCTCTCTTTCAAATGCATAGACTCTTTTCTTCATTAATTGTTGTTACGTGCATATATGTATATACATATATATTCCTAAATACAATCTGCTTAGTCTGAATAGTGTTAACTGTATGTACATGATTTCAGTGCTGACCGTTTGGCATTGGATAACCAGTCAGTGTGCTCCTCCCTGGGAAACTATTTCTCCCACTCTCCACATTCCTTAGTTGCCTACAATCCTTTGTGTAGAGCTTTGGCCTTGTACTCTTTTTTAAGATTTATTTATTTATTCTGTGTACACTGTTTTGCCTACATGTGTGTCTGCATACCAGAAGAAGGCACCAGCTCTAATTATAGATGGTTGTGAGCCATCATGTGGTTCCTGGGAATTGAACTCAGGACCTCTGGAAGAACAGCCAGTGCTCTTAACCTCTGAGTCATCTCTCCAGCCCCCCCCCATCCACTATGCTTATTTGTTCATTTTATTCAGCTTACATTTTAGACAATAATGCTGATGAAACCTTATGGGTGTAGCTTCTGACATTATTTGGAGACACAATCTCACAGCAAACTCTCTGATTCTGTGGCTCTTCAATCATGCCTACCCCTTCTCTACAATTTTCCATGAGCCTTAAGTTAAGAAGTTGTTTTGTAGATGTATCCATTGGGACTAGGCTCCCCTACTCTGCATTTTGACCGGATGTGGTTTTTGTAATGATCTCCTCATAAGGAAAACTATTAACACAATAGTTAGGGATTGTGCTGGTTCAGTAAAGTGGTAGTTTTAGGTTATCCTCCAAGATTCATGATCTCAGTAGGCCTGGATAGTAGGCAGGTTTCCAGTACCAGGCATAATTTCCCTCTGGCTGAGCAGGTCTCAAGTCCACTAGTGGGCTGTTGATTGATTACTGCCAAGGAATGCATGCCACTTCTATACCTTTAGAGTTACTATGCCATACCGCTCACTGTTGTGGGTCATAGGTATCACACTAGATAGGACTACTGCTTGTTTCCTTCATTTGGAAGCTTGAAGGACTCCTTCTAATGTGATGAAAGCTTATCCTTAGGCAGGAGGCATTCATGCCCGTTCCAGCTCAGGGGCCGCTAAGCCCTGTGTCTGAAGGACATGGTGTCTTCAGCAATAGGGACACATCTTCTACCTCTAGGAGCAGTGAAGAACAATAACAACAGTTTGTTATATTTGAGGAATCTCTTAGACAGCCTGACCAACAACTCAAAAGAGCACCTATCATGACGAATGTTGAGAACTTGTCTTTGGCTCCTGGAGGGAGCATTGTCAGCACAGATGACAGATTTTCATTTAAACTATGTATGTGCATGTATACATAGGTTTTTATTTTTAAGGAATTAATAGTATGATTCGTCATGACTTTTTCAGACATTTGAAGGGTTAACTTTAAAGATACATTTCTATCCTACTACCATTTTCTGATAAATTCACTGAAAATATGGCTCAAAAGTTTGGATTTCCTAAAGTGGATGACATTCCTGATGCATAAAGCAGACATTATTGGTGTTCTCACAATCTCTGATGCCATGCACATTAGTGGAGGTGGTGACTACTTTTGCCTCACCAAGTCAGAAAAATAAGGTATTACCAAACACTGTAGGCAGGGCAGATGAATTTTTTTTTTCCCAGAGCTGAGGACCGAACCCAGGGCCTTGTGCTTGCTGGGCAAGCGCTCTACCACTGAGCTAAATCCCCAACCCCTTTTCAAATGAACTCTTTCTTGGTAAAGTAACATTTTTGTTACATTTTTATGATGCCAACTCTACAATTTTAAAGAGGCACATGAAATTAGCATTGTTCTGACATCTACAGTAAAAAACATGTCGAGAGCCAATAGTGAAGTCAGTGCCGCATCTGTAATTTCACCCACATTTATAGTTTCTTTTGAATTTGTGTGTTGAAGGAAAATGGAACAGCTTCTGTTTCTTCTGTTATTCTCTTCAAACTAAAAGAACGCTTGCAGTTCTGTACTTTGTGACATCATCTAACAGAAAGTAGTTTTTGCTTAATCATTTATTTATCTGTACTTGATACTGAACCTAGGACTTGGTGTGTGCTACATTAGCGCTCTAACACCGAGTTACAGTCACTCTTTTTGACTTCTTTTTAATTTTCTAAGCAATGTCTCATAGAGTTGCCTCAGATCCCCTTGAACTCCCTG
The DNA here is from genome assembly GCF_903995425.1 of Onychomys torridus. Taxonomy (NCBI): domain Eukaryota; kingdom Metazoa; phylum Chordata; class Mammalia; order Rodentia; family Cricetidae; genus Onychomys; species Onychomys torridus. Next base: position 27,965,489 of record NC_050444.1, on the reverse strand, counting down.
CACAGCAATCCCTAAGCTGGAAATTCTTCTTCCACACTTCCTGGGTAGCTGGAATTACAAGCCTGAACCACCAGACACAGCTCAAAAAAACAGTTTCTTGTGACTTTGATCCAAGCTACAGTTAAGCTTCACCTGTTGCCAGGGCACATGCATCAACTGGAATTACTTATTACAAAGTCTTCTTTTACTTAACACTGCAAGAAGCAATATTATCTAATATAGTAATGAGACTATAAATGGAAAGGTCTAAGTCTTGGTAAAATTTCCAGACTTCAAACTGAGCCTTCTTCAAAACTCATTTCTCATCAGCTTTTGATTGAGCAATATAATTGGCCCATTGGTTCTAAGGGCTTCATGCTTCCATTATGGAAGTCTGAGAAATATCTAAGACCTCATATCTTTAACATTTATGGTAAAAATAGAGCATTTCCTTTGCTTTGACATTTTCACTTCACTTTAAGTCCAATACACATACAGACAGTCCACCATAATGTCATCTCCAAATTACATTTAAAAAAATAATATTAGTCAGATGCAATAGTAGACATTATAACTTAGCAAAGCTGATAACTTGTAGTTCTTGGTCATGTGCCGAAGAATTCAGTTAGATATTTATTTAGAAATACACTGTTGTTTAAATAATTACATGATTAAAAAAAAATAGTTGTAATGCAAGAAATGATGAATTTTCAAGGAGGTGATGGGAAAAGTGCTTTCACCCAGCATACTGTGTATTTCCCCTTCAGCCAGGAACCAACAGGAACCCAGGAAATGAGATCCAATCTCCTCATCCATGTGGAAGAAACTTTCTAGGGAGAGAGGTTTCCAAAGAGCTGCACCTCACATTAACCCTCTAAAAGGCTGATCTGGGGAAAATGAAAGGTGAGGGAGGGGTTCCTGGAGAGGCAGAGCCAGGCGGATCTCTGTGAGTTCGAGGCCAGCCTGGGCTACCAAGTGAGTTCCAGGAAAGGTGCAAAGCTACACAGAGAAACCCTGTCTCAAAAAAAACCAGAGCAAACACCTGTGAGGATCATAGAACTAGAAGAAATGGTTCCTTAAAAGAGAAAAGTGTACGGTTACTTTTCTCACTGCTGTGATGAAATGGCCTACAGGAGTAACCGGGAAGAAAGGGCGTGGTTGGCTCAGGGAAGGAAGGGCATGACTGGCTCAGGGAGGAAAGGGCGTGGTTGGCTCAAAGGAAGGGCGTGGTTGGCTCAGGGAAGGAAGGGCGTGGTTGGCTCAGGGAAGGAAGGGCGTGGTTGGCTCAGGGAAGGAAGGGCGTGGTTGGCTCAGGGAAGGAAGGGCGTGGTTGGCTCAGGGAAGGAAGGGCGTGGTTGGCCCATGGTTTGGTTCTGTCCTGTGAAGAGAGCAGGGCAGTGGGAGTGGCTCCAGCTGAGACATCAGGAGTGTGAGACAGCAGGTCACTGAGTCTACAGTCAGGAGCAGAGAGAATGGAATGCTGCTTCTCCACTCACCTTCCTTCTGTTTATCACCCCACAGTCGGATGGCACCCACATTCAACACAGGCTTTCTCACTTCACTTAAACCACCCTGACGGGTCTAGTGGTGTATTTCCTAGGTGAATCTAAATGCCATCAGGTCCCAGTCCAAAAGACATTGAAACCATTGAGTTTCTAACTGTTCTCCCATTCTGGATCAATTCTTCCCCCTGGAAAAACCTTGTTCCTTGATAAACTGTCTCTGCTTCCACAACTATCCACATATTCCCATGAAATTTTTGTTCTGGAAAATGGCCACCTGGAAATCCCAGCAGGCACCCACAGATTTCTGGTTTCTGCCTTCATAAGTAAGATTAGAGTCAACCACATCTGCTTTCTGATTTCAACTCTCTTCAGTACTGCAAAGAAAATCTCACACAGAACAGAGTACACCCTGCTAAACCAGACCCATAGCTTTTCATCTATCAAATGGCACTGAAAGACCCCCCGGCACCCCTATAGGAATGCTATGTTTGCAAGGCTTATAAGGGAACAAAAGACAGTTCCAGGAAATAGAATGGCCCCACCGCAGCCCAGATAGCCGATAAGCATTGCCCTGTTGTGCAAACCCCCTAGCTTGTGAGGCACGTAGGGGAACAAAGGAATTCAGCTAGAAGGCAACCAGAGCAGCTGGAATTCTAGATAGGGGTTGAGTCGACACACATATCTGGTTGCCAAGGAAACCCACAAACCGCCCTGAGCCTGAATCCACGCCCCATTTGATTTATGCTTATATATTCCCGCCTCACTTGAATTGTCCAATCAGAGCTTTGTAACCATTCGCGCCTTGTTTAAACTATCCAATCAGAACCCTTTGACTAATGCTTTCCCGCGCTTCTTGCTATAAAAACCCATCCCACCAACCCAGAGGCGCGCTGGTCTTCCGAGAGGCTTGGTTGCCCCAGGTACCTGTGTTTTAATAAACCTCGTGCTGTTGCATCTGATCGGTGGTCGCTGCGTGCTCATTGAGCCGGGGGTCTCTCCTGAAGGGAGACCTCTCCGGGGGTCTTTCATTTGGTGAGCCAGCCAGGAGACAGAGACCCTCTACTCATGGACCACCAACCCACCATCAGGAGGTAAGCCGGCCGGCCTCGGTATTTATGTTTAAGCTCGAGCCATCCTGTGTCCGTTTTGTCTCTGTGCTGTCTGTTTCTGTGTTTGAGTTCTGTTCCTGCGCAGCGTCCGGAGGGACCAGGAAAGGAGGCGGGCAAGGTCTGCCGTGAGGCCGGGCCGCCTGATTGTAGTGCCGGGAGAGGAGGCAGGCAGACTTGCCGTGAGGCCGGGCCGCCTGAGTCCCGCACTAGGGTATCTCCCCTAGTGTTCTGTATCGGGGTGAGGCTGAAGGGGCTGACGAGCCCGGACTTCGCTCACCAACCCTGGAAGACGTTCCACGGGAGTCTGAAGTCCCCTTTGGGGCACGGTTTTTCGGGGCCTCCCAGGTATCCGAGGGATACGTGGTGTTGGCAGGGGACGGAGGGCGCAAACCCTCCCAATCCCCGACTGAGTTCTTGCTTTCGGTTTTGTGCCGAAGCCGCGCAGCGCGATTTGTTGTAACGTCTGTCTGTTGTTTGTCTGTTTCTTGTTTGCTGCCTAATTCTTCTTTATCTAGACACCAGAATGGGACAAACCGTCGCTACGCCCCTGAGCCTCACTCTCGACCACTGGTCGGACGTAAAAGGCCGTGGCAACAATGAAGGAGTCATCATCAAAAAGAATAAATGGACCACTCTCTGCGAGGCCGAATGGGTTATGATGGGTGTCGGCTGGCCCCGAGAGGGCTCCTTTAACCTCTCTTTGATTTCACAGGTTGAAGGGAAGATTTTTGCTCCCAAACCCCACGGGCACCCGGACCAGGTCCCCTACATAGCCTTCTGGAGATCCCTGGTAGAAAACCCATTTCCATGGGTCAAGCCCTTCCTCCTAGGTCCCTCTACAACCCCTTTGGCTTCTCCCCCGCCCTCCGCACCTCCTGCGATTTCTTCCTCCTCCTTATACCCTATATTTCCCCGCAAAGAGGCTCTCAAGCCTTCCGTCCTCCCCCACGACCTAGACTCTCCCCTCATTGACCTCCTAACAGCTGAGCCGCCACCTTATCGCGCGGCACCGGCCGCGCCAGCCGCGGGACCAGAAACAGGGGCGCCGGCCATCGGAGGGACAGCAGCCCCTGAGAAGATGGCAACTGGCGGGGACACAGGGGGGACCCCGGCTCCCTCACCTATCGCCGGTCGCCTTCGGGCCCGCCGGGATGACACCCCCCTGGGATCCAAGGCCTTTCCCCTCAGAGAAGGGCCCGACCGCCATCTCCAGTACTGGCCATTCTCGGCCTCTGATCTCTATAACTGGAAACAATTTAACCCCCCATTTTCCAAAGATCCAACTTGATTGAGTCTATCCTAGTGACCCATTGGCCAACCTGGGATGACTGCCAACAGCTTTTGCAGACCCTCCTGACTGTGGAGGAGAAGCAGCGGGTGTTCCTGGAAGCACGGAAGCTGGTCCCCGGCGAAGATGGGAGACCTACCCAGCTCCCCAATCTCATTGACATAGCCTTTCCCCTCACGCGCCCGAATTGGGATTATACCACCGATGAAGGTAGGGGACACCTGCGTCTCTATCGCCAGTTGCTCTTAGCGGGTCTCCGTGCCGCTGCTAGGCGGCCTACTAATTTGGCCCAGGTAAGAAGCACCATCCAGGGAAAGGAGGAGACGCCGGCCGCATTCTTAGAAAGGCTAAAAGAGGCTTATAGAATGCCCCCTATGATCCAGAGGACCCAGGGCAGGCGCCAGGAATTATCCTGTCATTTATCTACCATTCGAGCCCAGATATCAGGACTAAGTTACAGAGGTTAGAAGGACTGTCGACATCGAATCTTTCGGATCTGTTAAAGGAGGCAGAGAAAGTATTTAACAAGAGGGAAACCCCGGAGGAAAGGGAGGAGAGGATGTGGCAGAAGCAGGATGAGAGGGACAAGAGACGACACAAGGAGATCAAGACATTGGCCGCCGTAGTGTTGCAGGGCCAGGACAGAGAGGGAGTTAGGATGGGAGAATGAAGGCGACCCCCCTTGGAAAAGGACCAGTGTGCATACTGCAAGGGAAAAGGACATTGGGCTCGGGAATGCCCACAGAGACCACAGGGACCCCGACGACCCAGACCCAAGGCTGTGGACCTCCTTAATCTGGAAGACTAGGGGGGTCCAGGCCAGGAGCCCCCCCTGAGCCTCGGATAACCCTCAAGATCGGGGGGCAACCCATAACCTTCCTAGTTGATACGGGGGCCCAACATTCGGTCCTGACCCATACTGGAGGCCCCCTCAGTGACCGTTCCACTTTGGTCCAGGGGGCCACCGGTAGTAGGAGATACCGGTGGACGACTGAGCTAGCAAAGAAAATGGAGGCGGAATGGGACTCTGAGAAACAGGCTTATACAAAAGAAGACAAACTAGTCATGCCTACTTCCCATACCCAATACATGCTCAAGTTCCTTCATGCACTGACCCATCTAAGCAAGGGCAAAATGAAGGCCCTAGTGGCCGACGAGACTTCTGGGGCTATACTACTGAACCAGGACCAAATACTCCAGCAAGTGACCTCTAGCTGCTGTCCAGCATGCACCCAAGTGAACCCCGGAGAGGCCCACTTAGGCAAGGGAACCCGCCTAAGGGGCCATCGCCCTGGGACTCATTGGGAAATAGATTTCACAGAGGTAAAGCCCGGACTCTATGGCTACCGTTACCTCCTGGGTTTTGTGGACACCTTTTCTGGATGGATGGAAGCATTCCCCACCAAGAAGGAAACAGCCAACGTTGTGGCCAAAAAGCTGTTGGAGGACATTTTTCCCAGATATGGGATGCCCCAGGTAATGGGGTCCGATAATGGGCCTGCCTTCGTCTCCCAGGTAAGTCAGAGAGTGGCCAGATTGCTGGGGATTGATTGGAAGCTTCATTGTGCATACCGGCCCCAGAGCTCAGGACAGGTAGAACGAGCTAATAGAACCATTAAGGAGACTTTAACCAAATTGACGCTTGCAACTGGCTCTAGAGACTGGGTGCTCCTACTCCCCTTAGCCCTTTACCGGGCCCGGAATACCCCCGGACCCCATGGTTTGACTCCCTTTGAAATTATATATGGGGCCCCCCCACCTATTGTGAATTTCCTTCATCCTGACATTTCGTCCTTCGCTACCAGCCCTACCTTAGAGGCACACCTCCAGGCCCTCCAGCTGGTACAGAAGGAAGTTTGGAAACCTCTGGCAGCAGCCTACCAAGAGCAACTGGACCACCCAATAGTCCCTCATCCCTTCCAGATCGGGGACTCCATCTGGGTTCGGCGACACCAGACCAAGAATTTGGAACCACGGTGGAAGGGACCATACACCGTCCTGCTGACCACACCAACAGCTCTCAAGGTCGACGGGATTGCTGCCTGGGTCCACGCCTCCCACGTGAAGGCTGCTAAGGAGATTGACCCGACCAGCGCCAAGGAGTCCACATGGAAGGTACAGCGCACTCAAAATCCACTGAAGATAAGACTCTCTCGTGCCTGATTCTCCTCCTTACTCTTACCCCTCTCCCAACCCTGGGGTCAGGGTCCCTCACCAGGTTAAAAAGCTCATTAGGCAAGTTATATCCCAAACCGGGGAGACCATATGGTCAACCACAGCTAACCATGCCCCCCACACCTGGTGGCCACCCCTAACTCCCGATATTTGTCAGCTGGTAGCGGGCCTGGACGCTTGGGACATTGCTCATTTGAGTCACTCTGACTTCCCGGTTCGCACGGCCCGGTCAATCAGACCTGGGGGAGGACGAGGCCATCTCCCACAGAGGGGACCTGGATGTATCAATGCAGACACCCGTTGTTCCTTGTCCACTTATGACTTTTATGTCTGTCCCCGTGATGGCCGCAACCGGAATGAGGCCCGTAGATGTGGGGGATATGAGGAATTCTTCTGCAAACAATGGGGATGTGAGACCACTGGCGGGGCCTATTGGAAGCCCAGCTCTAGTTGGGACTTGATAACGGTGTCTAAAAATTATTCCAGCCCCGACAAATGTACGGTCAGCCCTGAGGGAACTGTCCCCTTACCCATTGTTATCTCTTTCACTGAAAAGGGCAAGGAGGATAGAGGATGGCAGTCCAGGCATACTTGGGGACTCAGGTTTTATATGACAGGGTTTAACAAAGGCCTGACCTTCAAAATTCAGCTCAAGGCAGAAACCACCCCCCTGTCAGTTGGCCCCAACTCGGTCCTCTCAGATCAGAAACCACCGTCCCAGACGGGACAGGGTAAGCAACTCCCCACTCCCACTATGTCACCCAATATGAATGTTCCCAACATAACTGCAGCCCCAACAACTGCGGCCCCCGCCAGGACCCGCCTAGGAACAGGGGATCGACTCCTTGGTCTACTGCAAGGAGCCTATTCCACCCTAAATGCCACCCAGCCTAACCGAACTCAGGAATGTTGGCTATGTTTACTCTCTCTCCCTCCCTATTATGAAGGGGTAGCAGTACAGGGCCCGCACTCCCAGCTGGACACCCTCCCCCCGCTCGATGCCTGGGAGAGACCCAACATAAGCTGACTCTGTCAGAAGTATCTGGACAGGGATTATGCCTGGGGAATCCTCCCCCATCCCATCGTGGCCTCTGTAATACCAGTGTGACCTCAGGAACCGGATATTCCATTGGTCCTAATGGAACTTACTGGGCATGCAACACGGGACTCACCCACTGTGCATCCTGGTCAATACTACAAGGCAATGAATCCAGCTTTTGTGTATTAATAGAACTGTTTCCCAGGATAACCTATCATGAGCCTGAAGATATTTATGCTCAATTTGAGATGGGACCCGCCCGAACCAAGAGGGAACCTGTGTCCCTGACCTTAGCCCTTATGTTAGGAGGTCTCACTATGGGGGGAGTTGCGGCTGGGATAGGAACAGGAACAACTGCCCTAGTTGAAACTCAACACGTCCTACAGCTCCAAGCCGCCATGAACCAGGATATACAGGCTCTGGAGGAATCTATAAGTGCCTTAGAAAAGTCCCTAACCTCTCTCTCTGAGGTAGTACTCCAGAATCGTAGGGGACTGGACATCCTGTTTCTGCAGGAGGGGGGACTATGTGCCGCTCTAAAGGAAGAATACTGTTTCTATGCTGATCATACAGGTTTGGTCAGAGATAGCATGGCGAAACTCAGAGAGCGGTTGAAGCAGAGACAGAGATATTTTGAGGAACAACAAGGATGGTTCGAGGGATGGTTCCGCAGGTCCCCATGGCTCACCACCCTCATATCGACCATCATGGGCCCCCTACTGATCCTTGTGCTTATTTTGATGTTTGGCCCTTGCATTTTAAACAGGCTCATTCAATTTATTAAGGAGAGAATTTCGATGGTTCAGACTCTGGTACTAACTCAACAATATCAACGACTCCATCAGTCAGAGACTGAGCCACCACCCCTGGCCCCTCACCTTTATGCACCTCAGTAAATGAAAGATTCCATTTAGTTAAAAAGAAAATGGGGGAATGAAAGACCCCCCGGCACCCCTATAGGAATGCTATGTTTGCAAGGCTTATAAGGGAACAAAAGACAGTTCCAGGAAATAGAATGGCCCCACCGCAGCCCAGATAGCCGATAAGCATTGCCCTGTTGTGCAAACCCCCTAGCTTGTGAGGCACGTAGGGGAACAAAGGAATTCAGCTAGAAGGCAACCAGAGCAGCTGGAATTCTAGATAGGGGTTGAGTCGACACACATATCTGGTTACCAAGGAAACCCACAAACCGCCCTGAGCCTGAATCCACGCCCCATTTGATTTATGCTTATATATTCCCGCCTCACTTGAATTGTCCAATCAGAGCTTTGTAACCATTCGCGCCTTGTTTAAACTATCCAATCAGAACCCTTTGACTAATGCTTTCCCGCGCTTCTTGCTATAAAAACCCATCCCACCAACCCAGAGGCGCGCTGGTCTTCCGAGAGGCTTGGTTGCCCCAGGTACCTGTGTTTTAATAAACCTCGTGCTGTTGCATCTGATCGGTGGTCGCTGCGTGCTCATTGAGCCAGGGGTCTCTCCTGAAGGGAGACCTCTCCGGGGGTCTTTCAGCACCTACTTTTCAGAGATCAGATGAAGGTCTGACTCTCACACTGAAGGCTTTCCTGTCGTCATCATCTCTTAGACTTCTTGGACTTCTCTTTACCCTGAACAAGGAAATGAATCTCTCTCTCTCTCTCTCTCTCTCTCTCTCTCTCTCTCTCTCTCTCTCTCTCTCCCTCCCTCTCTCTCTCTCTCTCTCTCTCTCTCTCTCTCTCTCTCTCACACACACACACACACACACACACACACACACACACACACACATACACAAAATTCAAGACTGGTCACATCTTGTTCTTTCATTGCATTATTCCTTTTTTGTTTTGTAGAATTAAAATGATCTTGTATTGGGTTTGTTTAGGCTTAAATTTTTGTTAGTACTTAGAGAGCTTTGTTTGATGTGTTTTGATCATATTTAATGCAGACCTTCAACTGTTTCTAGATCGTCACACCATTTTCCTACCCACAAAACTTTGTACCCCTTTTTTATCTACCATTTAAAGACCAATTTGTGCATCCCAAATATTATTATTTCCAGTTTGTTGAACATAATTTTTTCTTACATAATACATCCTGATTATAGTTTCTTCTTCCGCTACTCCTCCCAGTTCCCTCCCAGCTCCCTTCCCTTCTGGATCTACTCCTTTTCTGTTTCTCATTAGAAAATAAACAGGTTTCTAAGGGTTAATAATAAAATAAAAATACTAAGATAAAACAAAAACTAACACATTATAATAGGACAAAACAAACAGAAGGTAAAAAGTCCAAAGGAAGGCACAAGACTCAGAGACCCACTCATTCACACACTCAGGAATCCCATACAAACACTACACTATAAGCCATAATATATATGCAGAGGACATGGTGCAGACTAGTGCATGCCCTTTTCATGCTGCCTCGGTCTCTGTGAGTTCATATGGGCTGTGATCAGGTTGATTTAGGTTGTTTTGTTTTCTTGGTGTCCTGTATCCTCTCTGGCTCTTACACTCTTTCTGCCTCCTCTTTGGAAGGATTCCATGAACCTCAATGGAGAGAATTGATGAAGACATCCCATTTAGGGCATAGTGTTCCAAGATTGTTCACTCTCTGCATAATGTCAGGCTATGGGTCTCTGTATTTGTTTCCATCTGCTGCAGGAGGAAGCTTCTCTGATGCCTGAGAAAGACATTAACCTATGAGTATAAGAGAATGCCATTAGGAATCATTCTGTTGCTAATTTTTTATTTATTTTATTATTATTATGCGTTTTAATTTTATACATCAGCCATGCGTTCCCCTGTCCTCACCCCTCCTGCCACCCACCCCACTTCCCCTTAGCCCCTCCCCTCCATTCCCATGTCCTGCAGGACCAAGACACCCCTGGGGATTCATTTAAACCTGGTGGATTCAGTACAGGCAGGTCCTGTCCCCTCCTTCCAGGCTGAGCAAAGTGTCCCTGTGTAAGCCCAAGGTTCCAAACAGCCAGCTCATGCACTAAGGACAGGTCCTGGTCCCACAGCCTGCATGCCTCCCAAACAGATCAAGCTATTCAATTGTCTCACTTATCCAGAGGGCCTGATCTAGCTGGGGGCTCCTCAGCCATTGGTTCATAATTCATGTGCTTCCATTCGATTGGCTATTTGTCCCTGTGCTTTTTGCAATCTTGGATTCAACAATTCACGCTCTTGCAGTCCCTCCCCTTTCTCGACAGTTGGACACCTAGAGCTCCACCTGGGGCCTGGCTGAGGATCTCTGCATCCACTTCCATCCGTTATTGGATGAGAGTTCCAAGACGATTGTTAGGGTGTTTAGTCATCTGATCACCACACTAGGTCAGATCAGGCTTTCTCTTGACCATTGCCAGCAGACTACAGAGGATGTATCATTGTGGATTTCTGGGGACCTCTTGAGCACTCTGCCTATTCTTGTTCTCATGTGGTCTTCATTTATCATGGTCTGTTATTCCTTGTTCTCCCTTTCTGTTCTTGATCCAGCTGGGATCTCCTGCTCCCCTAAGCTTTCTTTCCCTCAAATCTTGCCCTTCATTACTCCCACTGTCCTCCAGGTTGTTCATGTAGAACTCATCCATTTCTCTGTCATTGAGTGATCCCTGTGTCTTTCCTAGGGTCCCGTTTTCTAGGTAGCCTCCCTGGAGTTGTGTAGCAGTGTAGTCATCTTTGTTTTACATCTAGTATCCTCCTATGAGTGAGTACATACCATGTTTGTCCTTCTGAGTCTGGGTTACCTCACTCAGGATGATTTTTTCTAGATCCATCCATTTGCCTACAAACCTCATGATGTCACTGTTTTTCTCTGCTGAGTAGTACTCCATTGTGTATATGTATCATATTTTCTTCATCCATTCTTCAGTTGAAGGGCATCCAGGTTGCTTCCAGGTTCTGGCTATTACAAACAAAGCTGATATGAACATAGCTGAGCAAATGCCCTTGTGGTATGATTGAGCATTCCTTGGGTATATGCCCAAGAGTGCTATAGCTGGATCTTGTGGGAGATGGATTCCCAATTTTCTAAGGAAGCGCCATATTGATTTCCAAAGTGGCTGTACAAGCTTGCTTTCCCACCAGCAGTGGAGGAGAGTTACCCTTGCTCCACATCCTCTCCAGCATAAGCTGTCTTCTGTGCTTTTGATCTTAGCCACTCTGACAGGTGTAAGGTGGTATCTCAGAGTCATTTTGATTTGCATATCCTGGATAATTAGGGATGTTGAGCAATTCCTTAAATGTCTTTCAGCCATATGAACTTCCTCTATGGAGAATTCTCTGTTTAGTTCTATAGCCCATTTCTTAATTGGACTGTTGGGCATTTTGATGTCTAATTTCTTGAGTTCTTGATATATCCTGGATATCAGCCTTTTGTCAGATGTGGGGTTGGTGAAGACCTTTTCCCACTCTGTAGGCTGTTGCTTTGTCTTGTTGACTGTGTCCTTTGCTCTACAAAAGCTTCTCAGTTTCAACAGGTCCCATTGATTGATTGTTTCTCTCAGTGTCTGTGCTACTGGTGTTATATTTAGAAAGTGATCTCCAATGCCAATGTGTTCAAGAGTACTTCCTACTTTCTCTTCTATCAGGTTCAGAGTAACTGGATTTATGTTGAGGTCTTTGATCCACTTGGACTTAAGTTTTGTGCATGGTGACAGATATGGATCTATTTGCAGCCTTCTACACATTGACATCCAGTTATGCCAGCACCATTTGTTGAAGATGCTTTCTTTTTTCCATTGTACATTTTTGGCTTCTTTGTCAAAAATTATATGTTCATAGGTGTGCAGGTTAATGTCAGGGTCTTCAATTCGATTCCATTGGTCCACATGTTGGTTTTTATGCCAGTACCAAGCTGTTTTTATTACAGTAGCTCTATAGTAGAGCTTAAGGTCCGAGATTGTGATGCCTCCAGAGGTTGTTTTATTGTACAGGATTCTTTTGGCTATCCTGGGTTTTTTGTTTTTCCATATGAAGTTGAGTATTATTCTTTCCAGATCTGTGAAGAATTGTGTTGGTAATTTGATGGGGATTGCATTGAATCTGCAGATTGCTTTTGGTAAGATCGCCATTTTTACTATGTTAATCCTGCCTATCCATGAGCATGGAAGCTCTTTACATTTTCTGACATCTTCTTCAATTTCTTTTTTCAGGGACTTAAAGTTCTTGTCATATAGGTCCTTCACATGCTTAGTTAGAGTAACCCCAAGGTATTTTATTTCATTTGTGGCTATTGTAAAGGGTGATGTATCTCTGATTTCCTTCTCAGCCTGTTTGTCTATTGTATATAGGAGGGCTACTGATTTTTTTTTTAGTTGATTTTGTATCCTGCTATGTTGCTGAAGGTTTTTATTAGCTGTATCTGTTCCTTGGTTGAATTTTTAGGGTCACTCATGTATACTATCATGTCATCTGCAAATAGGGAGAGCTTGACTTCTTCCTTTCCAATTTGTATCCCCTTAATCTCTTTATGATGTCTTACTGCTCTGGCTAGAACTTCAAGTACTATATTGACTAAGTATGGGGAGAGGGGACAGCCTTGCCTTGTTCCTGATTTTAATGGTATTGCTTTGAGTTTCTCTCCATTTAATTTGATGTTGGCTGTTGGCTTGCTCTAGATTGCCTTTATTATATTTAGGTGTGTTCCCTGTATTCCTGATCGCTCCAAGACCTTTATCATGAAGGGGTGTTGGATTTTGTCAAATGCCTTTTCTGCATCTTGTGAGATGATCATGTAGTTTTTTTCTTTGAGTTTGTTTATATGGTGTATTACATTGATGGACTTTCATATGTTGAACCACCCTTGCATCCCTGGGATGAAGCCTACTTGATCATGGTGGATAATTGTTTTGATGTGTTCTTGGAGTCTGTTCGCCAGAATTTTATTGAGTAGTTATGCATCAATGTTCATGAGGGAGATTGGTCTGTACTTCTCTTTCTTTGTTGCATCTTTTTTTTGGTTTAGGAATCAGGGTAAGCTAATTTTTTAAAGAACAGTAGTATTTCGTTTTACCCTAGGTCCCTGGGGTATCTAGTTGCAGGTTCCTGGTCATCCACGCAATGTCTGGTACAGGTTCTATCTCATGGAGTGGGCCTTGGTCACAGATATTGGTTGATTACTGCCACACGTTTTATGCCACCATTGCACTAACATATCTTGCAAGCATCACACCACTGTAGATAGAAAGATTTGTCGGGCTTGGTGCTTATGTTTTTTGTTTTTTGTTTTGTTTTTTTTTTTTGTTTTTGGTTTTGGTTTTTGGTTTTTAGGGGTTTTTTTGTTTTTGTTTTTGTTTTTTGGTAGCGTGTAAGGTATTTTCCCATATCAAAGAAGATAGAAAGTAAGGATGAAGGCTCTATGTGTTACAGCTCTGGAGGGAAAAGCATCTTGGCTGATGGAAGCCTGGCAATACCTGTAGCTTGGAGGGAAAAGGTTTCCTGGCCATTGGAAGTCAGACAGTACCTACAGCTCTGTTCTGATAGGGGATGGTTTCCCCACAGGAATGTAGCAGTCCTGCTCCTCCTCAGGGAGAGCCATTATCTGCTCTGCTCTGCTAAGGGAGTTTCCATGCAAAGATGTAGAAGTTCTTCTCCTCTCTGGGGAGAGCCATTACAGCTCTGCTCCTCTTCACTGTTACAGTACTGCTTTGCTATGCTCTGGTGAAAATTGTTACTTCTCTGCCTGGCTCCACTCTGGAGAAAGAAGGTCATTACCCAAACCTCATTCAAGAGACTTATTAGGAGGAGGAATCCAGGAGGAATCCAACCTCTGCCAAGGTGAAAAAAAGGCAGTTCCCAAACTGAGCAGGTACAAGGCTTATGCAGGGTTTCTTAGGAGTGGATTTTTTTTCCAGGGTGAAGATTTTTCAGGGTGGGAATTGGTCAGATTTCAATCCCTGAACTTGGACAAGCTCAGAGATTTACTCAATTTTGTGTTCAGGGGTTGGTTGGTTTCATGTTCAGGAACTGGTTGGTTTTCATGCTGAGTTGGTCAGGGGCAGGGTGTGTTGCTTTGGATCTGGCTTCAGGGCCAGGGAGTGTTTTTCTCACTGGCCCTTTTTAAACTTTTTGCTCTGGTTTCACAGCCAGTGAATTGGCTCTGTTCTCAGGATCAGGATGCGTTTCTTTGGCTCTGATTTCAGGGTCAGAGTGTGTTTCTTGGCTGGCCCTTTTACCCTCCATGAGCACCAGCTCAACTTCTCCACATTCTGTGACTTGTGTAGCTTTTGCCTTCAGCAACAGGGCCTTGCTGTCAGTTTGGAGAAAACAACCTATAGTCTTGGCAACAGCCAGGGATGATTAGGGATTCCTATTGTACCCCTTTAGACTACATTTCAATTAGATATAACCTAATCCCAGTACCAGGAGCTTTGGTGACAAGAGATGGTCAGATGAGACTCTGTCTCCCTCCATTATTTACATCACCTTCATATATATATATATATATATATATATATATATATATATATATATATATATATCTTAGGAAGATTCTATTGTACTGTTTCATACTACACTTCAGTGACCCTTAATTTTAGCTGTCTCTCACAATACACCCTCCATCATCCACCTTTCCACAGTCTCACTTCCTAATTTACCATCCTATTCAAGTCCCTCTCGATTTATCCATAACTACCTATTCTATTTCCCTCTCCGAATAAGATCTACCCCCTTAGTCCCTTACTCTGTAATTAACTCTGTGGTTCTATTACTTATAGCTTGGGTGTCATTGAATTAATAGCCAATAGATATAATTGAACACATGCATATTTGTCTCTCTGGATCCAGTATACCTCACTCAGGATGATTTTTTTCTAGTTCCATACTTTTATTTGTGAATTTTCATGATTTTAGGGTTTTTGATGGCTGAGTAATACTCTGTGATATAAATTTACCACATTTCATTCTCTTTATCCATTCTTTTGTTGAGGGACATCTAGACTGTTTTCAATTTCTGGCTATTATGACTAGAGCAGCAATGAACATAGTTGACTAAGTGTCCTTGTGGTAGGAGGAAGTGTCCTTTGGGTATATGCCCAAGAGTGGTATAGCTGGATCTTGGAGTATATCAATTCTCATTTTCTTGAGGAACTGCCAGACTGATTTTCAAAGTAGCTGTACAGGTGAAAAAGGAAAGAAGGTTTCCCTTTGCTCCACATCCTCACCAGCATGAGCTGTCATTTGTTTTATTTGATCTTAGTCATTCTAATGAGTGTAAGATGAAATCTCAAAGTAGTTTTTGATTTGCATTTCTTGATGACTAAGGATGTTGAATAATTCTATAACTGTTCCTCAGTCATTTGAGTTTCCTCTTTTGAGAATTTTGTGTAGATCCGTACCCTGTTTTTAATTGGGTTGTCTTCTTGATATCTCATTTTTTTTAAGTTCTTCATATATGTAGGATATTAGACCTTGATTGGATGTGTAATTCATAAAAATCTTTTCCTATTCTGTAGGCTGTGTCTTTGTCCAAATGATGTGTTCTTTGCTGTGGAGAAGCTTTTCACTTTCATGAGGCCCCACTTATTAACTACTAATCTTAGTGCCTGTGCTAATAGTGTTTTGTTCAGAATGTCTTCTCCTGTGCCAATGAAGTCAAGGCTATTCCCTACTCTCTCTTTGATCAGGTTCAGTGTGTCTGATTTCCTGATAAAGTCTTTGATCCATTTGGAGTTGTGTTTAGTGTGTGGTGATAAGGATGGATCTATTTGCATTCTTCTACATGCAGACATCCAATTTCACTAGCACCATTTATTGAAGAAGCCTTCTTATATCCAATGAGTATTAATGACTTCTTTATATAAAAATAATCAGGTGTCCATGGCTATATGGATTTATGTCTGAGTCTTCAGTTTGATTCCATTGATGAACATGTCTATCACTGTGTCAGTACTATGCTGGTGTTTTATTACTATAGCTCTGTAGTGCAACTTGAAATCAGGGAGAATGACACCTCCAGTAGTTCTTTTATATTCTGGACTGTTTTAGCTATCCATGTGGGCATGTGTGTTTCCATATGAAGCTGAAAATTGTTCTTTCAAGATCTGTGAAAAATTCTGTTGGAATTTTGATGGGATTGCATTGAATCTGTAGATGCTTTTGATAAAATGGCCATTTTTACTGTCTTAATCTTAGTGATCTATAAAAATGAGAGATCTTTTACATCTTCTGATATCTTCTTCAATTTCTTAAAGTTAGCATCATACAAGTCTTTCACTTGCTTGATTAAAGTTACCCAAGATGTTTTATATTACTTGATGGTATTGTGAAAGATGTTGTTTCCCCAATTTCTTTCTCAGTCCGTCATTTGTATATAGGAAGGCTACAGATTCTTGTGAGTTAATTTTGTATCCAGTCACTTTGCTGACAGTGTTTATCAGCTGTTGGAGTTTCCTGGTATACTTTTTCGGATGACTACATTGTGGTAGTTTGAATAAGAATGGCCCTATAGGCTCATATATTTGAATGCTCATGGAGTGGCACTGTTTGAGAAAGATTAGAAAGATTAGGAGATACAGTCTTTTTGGCATAGGTGTGACCTTGTTGGAGGAAGTGTGTCACTGGGGGTGAGCTTTAAAGTTTCAAAAATCCCATACTAGGGCCAGTGTCTTGCTCTGCCTGCTGCCTTTGGGTGTAAAACTCTCAGCTACTGTACCAATGCCTTGCCCTTCTGCTTTCTGCCATGATGGCAAAGGACTAATCTTCTGAAACTGTAAGCAAGGCCCCAGCTAAATGCTTTTTTCATAAGAGTTGCTTTGGTCACAATGTCCCTTCACAGCATGGACTAAGATCCTTCTGTGTAGCATGTCATCTGCAAAAAGGATACTTTGATGTCTTCCTTTCTAATCTGTATCCCCTTGATCTCCTTCAGTTGTATTATTGCTCTTGTTAAGATTTCAAAAGGTTGAAACATTATACTAGATGGGTATGGCAAAGAGGAGCTGCTCTCATGACAGTAAAATACAAGAGGTTTATGGACAAATCTACCCTACATGCTACAACTTCATAGTCCCGTCACCCTTCCATGGCACCACCAACCAGTGGCTGAGCCCTCACCATGTGAGCCTGTTGGAGTGATATTTCTTATCCAAGCTATAACAATAATTTTTCTACCTTTTGCTAACTTTGGGCTTGGTTTGTTCTTCCTTTGATTTTCAAGTTCCTTGAAAAAACAGACATAGGCTGTTTGCTTCATGTCTTCTGCTTTGATGTTGATATTTATAGCACTAAACTTCCCACACATATTTCATGTCACTGATGTTACAATTTACATGTATTTCTTTTGTACATTCACTGAGAAAACTTTTATAATTACAGTTACACTTGCTGCTTTTGTGCTGCAAGTTTTATACCAGAATTAACATTATTTATCCAGCTGAGTATAGTGGTACTTGTCTATAATCCTAGCTATAATCATGTAACTTTTAATCTATAATTCCTAATCAGGAAACAGTGGCAGGTGATTCATGAGTTTGAGGCCCCACTGATGTCACTGCAGCCACTTTGGCTGCCACCTTGCTGTTCTCAATGCTTTTGCTTCTTTCCTTCCTATTAGCAGGTCAGTCAGCCCTATTACAAGTGCTTAGGAGAAGCCTCCCTGTCTGCTCACCAAGTGACATAACAGACTCCTTAGACAATCAGGGACCAACCAATCACAGCAAGCATTTCAACCAGGGACCAACCAGTCACAGCAAACATTTCAACCAGGAACCAACCAATCACAGCAAACATTTCATGCAAACGAAAGCTTATGTTGATAATTACCAGAGTGTGGTCACTTTTGCACCCAGTCACAGCACTCCTTTGGTAGGCCACCAGGAGTGCTCCCTGATAGGAAATGGTTTCAAGGTCATGCTGTGGATTAATCCTACTGTGTACACTGTGAAAATGTGTTGCTCTTAATGTTAATTTAAAAAGCTGATTAGCTAATAGCTAGGTAGGCAGGATTTTTCAGGCAGAGAATGCTGGGAAGAAGGACAGAGTCTGGAGAGTCTCAAGCAAGATGTAGAAGAAGCAACAAGGATGTTCACAGATGAGGTAAACACACCTCAGGGCAGCTCATGGATTAATATAAATGGGTTAATTTAAGTTGTAAGAGCTGGCTGGAGACGAGCCTAAGCTATTGGCTGAGCATTTATAATTAATATCAAGTGTCTGTTTATTTGCCAATTGGTTGGCAGGACAGAAAAGTCCACCTATAAATAGCTCCCCATGTTGGGTGCCAACCAAAGCATTTATCTAATTATTCTTCATCAATAAAAAATCGGAAGTCAGATATCAGGGTAAGAACCTGAATGATCAGAGATGCAGTGGAGAAACCACCAGTGACCTCCTGTCTCTTCCATTCTCCAACCAAAAGGCCTCAGATCCTCTCTAAGCCCCACCTTACTACTCCTGTCTCTCTGTCCTCAGTCCTCCAAAACCTTTATGGTTAATTTTAGTCAGCTAGTGACTAGCTCTGCCCTCTAATTCAAAACAAACTTTATTGTCAGAATGCAATCAAAATATCACACAACAAGGACATCTAGAGTTCATCAAGGCTTGTAATTGCAAAAGTCCAATGCAAACTTATTAAATCAGTCACTTAAATTAAATTAAATTGCCACTACAAATGCAATCCAGGATCTGAGCAGTTCAATCATTGTGTGGCTTTCTTGAGGTCTCCATGAAGTACTCAGAAGAGCCGGTATCTCATAAAGGTAATCCATCTGTTTGATTGGCAACCCCTTGCTCAAGGCAGCCAGGACAACGAGGGTGGGCCTGACATTTGCTAATTAAGGAATCAAATTACTTCAATCCTTAATATCTTTGCTTATTTACAAGAAAGTGAGTATCTGGTGAGCGTTGACAGTAAGAAATTACAGAGCTAATCACTATCTAACATGATTTTAACAATAATCTAGCAATGCTTCACACCAGCCCATTGCCCTGGAGTGGTGCAGGTCTCCTTTATCTATCTTGGGTCTACTGGGAATGACCCCTCTAAGCTTTCATTTCTCTAAGAAAAGCTTTCTCTCTCCTGTACAGTCTAGAGGATAGCTTTCACTTTCATGATGCTACTGCTTGTCCAGTGCTTTGTTGTGGCTGTTGTCATCATCGTCATCCCCCACCCACTCTACAGCAGGTCCATTCCACCTCCAGATGTAGGAAATGTGGGACATGATGGCTTTCCCCATTTTCTGCCTGTCTAGTCCACAATACACACATTGATCTCCTGATGTGTCCTGTAAGTGGCTCAGACTTACATTAACATTCTTATCTTTCTCGTTTCATTTCTTTCTTCTAGTCTTTTGATTTGTTCACTTTTGGGGGGATTTTCGTGATTTTGGGGAGGTGGTACTGTGTTATTCCTCTGAGTGGTAACTTCAAGTGACCTGTCTTTAAGTTTTATAATTCTTTCTTCTACTTGATCAAATCTGTTATAGAAAATCTGAGTTAAGGGCAATAGTAGTGGGGGTGCATAAGGTAGAAGTACTTTGTATGCATATGTGAAATTCTCAAAGAATTAAATAAAAATATTATATTCTTTAAAAAAAAAAGCCTTGATACAATATTTGGGTTTGTTACCTACTGGCTCTTTGACAGTTTTGTAACAAGCAAACAGTGCACATTTTTAATAAATTAACAAATATGTGTTTTTCCAAGCATATTGTTAGTAATTGCAACAATCACTCAGAATATAGAATCCCTCATCTTCAATGCCAATGCATCCAACACATAATGGTATTAGAATTATTAAATACTCAGGAAGATTTCAAATGAAATTTTGATAGCCTATGTTGTCAGGGAGAGACATTGCCCCCACATTATAGAGTAATTTAAGTAAATTAAGTATATAATTTAGGAAGCTTTAATAGTAGCTTCCTATATGGTTTTTTCAAAGGTCTTTAATGTTAATTTGCCCTTCCCATAGTCCCTACTCTACTTTGCCCTCCTTAACCCTGCTTAATCTTTTCTGTTACATCATTTTTCTCTCTCCCTTCATACCACCTGTATTCTATCTCTTCCTTGAAATCCCCCCATAGGCCCTTACTAATTTTTTACTTCTCTCGGTACTCCAATTAAACACACTTACCTAAAGATTTGTATTCACCTGTCAGAGAACATGTAACATTGTCTTTCTGGATCTGGATTATCTCACTCAGAATGATTATTTCCAGATCCATCCATTTACTTACAAATTTTATAACTTTATTTTTATTTACAGCTGAATAATATTCCATTGTGTTTATGTGTCACATTTCCATTATCCATTCAATAGCTGATGGACATCTAGACTGTTTCCATTCCCTGAGTATCGTAAATAGAGCAACAGTATATGCATGAGCAAGTTTCTGTAGTGGGATACAGAGAACTTTGGGGAAGTACTCCAGAGTAATATAGCAATACATGTCTTAGCTCTGTTTCTAGCTTTGTGAGGAATATCTATTCTGACTTCCACAGTGGCTGCACCAATTTGCATTCCCATCAAGAGTAAGTAAGTGCTCCATTTTCCCATATTCACGTCACCATTTGTTAGCATTTTGATTTTGTTCATTCATTTTATTTTTTATCTCAGCCGTCCTGACTTGGGTAAGATGAAATCTCAAAGAAGTCTTCATTTTAATTTCTTTGATGTATAGTTAGGGTTACCAGGTATGCCACATATGGGTGACCCTTTCTGAATTACTCATCAATGGAGTCCCATAATATCCCCTTGCTCCCCACCCCTGTTGCCAAAGCTGTTGCCATTGCTCTGGGTTATCTATGGGAGGCCAGGTCCCATCTTTTAAAAGGGGTTCCTATGAGGAGAAAAGAGGTATCAGAAACTTTTGATAGAAAGATATCAAAGAGGAGAAAGACAGAAACACAAAACAGCTTCAGGAGGACCTAGATCAATACCCAACAGCCCCTTCTGCCTCTTTAAAGGGGCTTTTTATAACAATGCCAAGGGGTGGGGCAAAAGACCTCACCCTTGCTAGATCTAAGTACACCACACAGCCAAAAGTAGACCTGATAACCATGCCTGTGATCAAATCATCCCCTTATGCAGTCCTGCCGATTGGTAAAGCAGGCTCAGAGTCTCGGACTCTGAGAAAGTTCTCATTAGGAAACCTCTGTGGGTCTCTACAGTTACCCTTCCAAACTTGGCCGTAAGACTTTAATCCTGAAGACACCAAAGGACACAAGAAAAGAAAGCTGATACCAACCTGAAACTTCCATCTCTACTGACTAGTTTTTATAGTGTAAATAGTTCTAGGCACACTACTGGATGAAAAAAGTAGTCAACAGTTTTACCCATCAGTCAACTCTGCAAGCTACAATAACAACTGGCCTGTCAAGTAAAGTTCCCTGGAGCAATAGTAGCAAAAAAGCTATAGGAGTAATCAACTACATTAGGATTGGATTTAAAACCCACTCCCCAAAACAGGACTCATGCCTGGTGCTGTTAACTGGACCAAACACCCATGGTTTTTTAGAACCAAGTCCTAGGTGAGAACCTAATGTTATTAATCTGCTAAATGGACATTTTCATAAACAGCCTCCTAAGTTCTTATCTTCATACCCTTAGATTAACACATCTCTCAACACTCATCAGAGAGGCTTCTTTTTGCAGTAGATGACAATTACTACAGAGTCCCACAACTGGCCAACATTCAGAAAACAAGAGATATTAAATGTTCCACTGTAAATGTGACTACCACACCACACCCCTCCCAGCAGAGCTCAGGGATCATCACAGGGGAGAGTACATAAAGAGTATAAATGATGGAGGTAGAGGACATCTGTAGCAAGACAGTCTTTTCTGGGTGAGACAGGGCCATTGCACACATGAACTCATGGAGTTGTGACTTTAGGTATAAGACTTGAATAAGATCAAGCCAGATGGAATGACAGCATGGATGTGAAAGTGGCTCATGAAGTCCTACCCCTAGCTGAAAGATTATTGTCAACTGATGGCTGCTCGGGGAGAGAGAGTCAGTTTTCTTCAGGGATGTGATCCCTGAGAGGCTACCCAAACTCTAGTAAATTGTCCTACAGTCATGTGTATACAGGTGGCACTAAGTGGACTCAGTGGGTTTAAAAAGAAACATTACATGAAGTTGGACTGGAAACATAGTGGGAAGGACAGGGAACATCCTGGTGGAGAGAATTGGCAATGGATTTGATCAAAGAGCATTATATGCATGTAAAAGTTAACGAACAATTTTTGAAAGCCTCATTTAAGCCATCGAGTGGCTGGGAAATAGCTGTTGATGTAGTACTTGTCTCATAAGTAGGAGGACCTGAGTTTGACCTCAGAACCCACATAAGAATGCCAAGCATGTCTACAGCAGTGCTCTTTTTAGCCAACAAAGTCATAACTAATTACATTCCTGCATATTACACAAGTGACGTGGGATGGAAAGTTGCTTTAAAGAGAGTGGACCAGGGTTCAAGTCTTGTCTGGTTTCACAGTCTGTAAAACTTTGGCCAGGATGTTTTCTCTCTGCTTTATTTGTGTAGTAAAGAAGATGATTGACAGCTGCCTATTCAGAACATTAGGGCAAGGCTTGCTTAACAAACCTGTTAGGCACATGGGCTTTGTGCCTCCAGAGTACTGGTACATGCATTTTAGTCTCTGGTTTGGTGTCTAGTGGTTATTCACTCAACTCAAATGTTAACTATTTGGAAAAGATCTACAAACTATAAAATAATGGTGGTGAGGATGCTGAGGATGATGATGATGATGATGATGATGAACTCTCTCTGGATTTTAACTCCAAATGTCAGGCTTTGTATCATGCACTTGCAATCTCAATCTCAGTGCTACAGAGGCAGAGATAGGCTGATTCTTGGTGCTCACTGGCCAACCAGCCTAGTCTACTCAGTGAGCTCCAGGCCAACAAAGACCAGCTCTCAATGCAAAAGGTAGATAACTCCTAAGGGATGACAACCAAGATTGTCTTCTGGCCTCCCCATACACTTGATACACACACACACACACACACACACACACACACACACACACACACACACACTAAAATGAACACAGAAGGAAAAAAAAACAAAGAAACAAATACACTAAAAGGGGATAGAGATAGGATTATCCAGTAGGGTACAAGCCTGGTCAAAACTAAGTATTGTCAACATATGGTGGAAATCTTCTCACCAGTCAATAGATTTCCTCATCAATGTTCTGTGGCCCAGACACAAACACAGGTAAACAGTTACTGAGGGAAGAACCTGCCCTGAGAAACGATACACAGGCAACAAGGTAAAGAACCTCTATGCCCAACTATTCTCCCGACAGTAACTCATTAACTCAGTCCAGTTTGTACAGTAGACCCTGAGCTAAGTCTTCCCAATGTCGGCAAACTGATCAACATTTTACATCTATGCATGCATAATGGCTACTCACTATGATAGTGTGTTTAAAACTATTTTTTCTTGTAGTGGCAAAATTCAATTTCATTAACACTATGAGCAGTGGTGAACACAAGACTCTAACCCTATCTTCTAAGAATTTTTCTCTTTTTGAAGCAATTTATCATTTTTGTTTATACTGCATTTTTTTTAAAGAAAACTGAGTCTGAAAGGAAGAAGTAATACTCACTCAGCTACCATATGATAGTGGAAGACGGATCTTTGAACTTTGTTCTTCTTGCCTCTCTCTACTGTAAGCCAAAGTCAACAAGGGAAGATTTGTAAAAACAGCAAGAACAAGATTTAGCAGGGAGGGAAAACTCCCCAGTGAATGTCAGCTAAAAAGAAGTTGCAATCTATGACCTGGAGTTAGATTGTTAATGGCAAAATTCAGAATATGAAGGTGAGAACTGGTGATACTTGGAAATAGCAGTGAAGGTCTCCAGATATGTGTGAGAAAGGAACTTTGAGTCAGCACGTCATGCTTAGCATAGATACTTAGCTTGCTAATGATTTAGTGGGAGAGGAGAAGAATATCCATGGCCACAAGGGCACTGTGTAATGGCAGGAAATAATTAAAATGTAAATGGTGTTTAGATGTTGATGCTCTCTAAGTTCTCATGAAATATAAAAAGACATATATAATTTAGGATTTAGGCATTTTTATAATATATATATATATATATATATATATATATATATATATATATATTGAAACTGTGTGAGTTATTTAATAATGTCACGTGTCTACAGAAAGAGTCAAAGTCTGAAGATGAGTGAAGTTTCTAATATAACAAACATGGAAGACATCAGTTAATGGGCAATTTTAAGTATCCTTTGGCCAGAAGTCACAGATAAAGTAAACTGGAATGAGTTTTGAGGTCTGGAGAAAACAGAAGAGAGATCAAGTCAAAGAAACAAATACAGATGATATGAAAGTTTGGAAAAGGCCTCAATCTGCTGGGGGCTTTTTAAACAAAATCTTTAATTCTTGGAAATCTATAAAGAAAAGAGGCTTATTTGTTCCATGGTTCTGGTGACTTAACAGTCCAAACAGCATAATACCAACAACAGGCAAGACATCCTTCTCTGTTTCACAATACGGCAGAGACGGAGGTGGGAAGTAGGAAAAGAGCCACCTGCAGAAGCATGCAGGCTGGCTGCATTTTTTACAACCCATGTTGTTAGGATCAAACCCAATCTACTGGAATATCCTTCAAAGCTAGTGTCACATGACCTCATCACCTTCCATGGGCCACTTCTCTTAAAGGTTCACTACATTCATTACAATGTGACTCAAGTCACAGCCAATCCAAAGCAAGAAATAGAAGAGATGGGAGCAGCTTGCAGTGTTTTGCTTTGTGAAAAAGTAGACTGTCCTGTAGCCTTAGGCAGACACTCCCATGAAATTTTGCATAAGATAATAGCTGACTTTAATAACTCTTTGGTCCTGCACTTCATGCATTAAAACAAGATCAAGCATTTTCCCTGCCTGTTTTGTTCTTTAAAACACTTCAAATTAGAAGAGAGATGTGTCCTTACTAGAAACGTGGGATACATCAAACCCTAGTCCATGAATATTTTATAGGCAGGGAAGAATTAAAAGATCAGATTAAGTTCAGAGCAATAACTGAATCTCTGCTCAGAATTAATGTGCCTCATTACTTGAGTGAAGTTTGCAAGAGTAGATACTACTCATTTCCCATCAGAGCACTGACTAGTAACATGTTCCTAGTTCAATTAAGAAACTCATGCCTGCTTTTATATAATATTTCATAACTTGATAAAATATTCTGAGGTAGAAGTTATGTTTGGCCATTAATGCAAGCTTCCATTTTGTGAAAACTAATATAATGTGTGGCCTGGAATACCTCAAATCTTAAGTATTTCAGTGACATAATCTTCCACAATGGGTAAAACTTATTTGGAAAAAAGTAAGATTTGAATATAGCAATGCACTATACTAAGAAAATGTTTGCTTAAGTCTAAATTTGCTCAGTGCTTAGAATACCTGCTTCATCCCATTCCATTTGGAATCTTCTACTCCATTATTTCAATAATCTGTCCTTTCCATTGTTAGAATACATCTTTCTATTTCTCTGTGCCAATGCCAGGCATGAGTGTTTACTTTTTAAGATAGGTCCAAGCAGAGATGACTTCAATGATCTCATCCATCACTATACACAAAGCCCTTTGCTCTTCTTAAAAAGACACAGGCTTTCTCTATTCTTTGAATATAAGCTTGGGTATTTAACTGGACCTGGAAGCAAAGACTGACAGGAAGTGGATTCATCTATAAACTTCAAGGACCATCCTCTACTGGCTAGCTTCCTCCAATAAGTCCCCATCTCCTAAAGGTGACATGACCTCCCAAACCTGCACTACCCACTGAGGATCAAATATTCTAAACTATGAATCTACAAGATATATTCTACATTCAAATCACAAAAACAAGCAAGCAATGAACAAAGATTTTTAAAATTATTTGCCTTGTCATTGACTTCAAATGGGACAGTATGATTGAACCTCTTCCATAGTGTAGGCCATTTGAAGTAACACAGCGTATCTCAGCTTGACATCCCACTAATCAACTCACAAGAAGCTGTTTTCAATAATTCAGCCCTATTTTAGCCACTGGATGAGTGTATTCACTTGAATGACCCAGGAGAGACTTTCAAAACTTGCAAGCTTGGCTCAGCTCAGATTGCTGACTCTCAAAACCATAAGCAAATAAATCGCTATTTTGCCAATAACATTTATATGAATTGTTATACAACAGCAGGTACACTAGTATACTGCTGCCTCTAAGAAAATAGCCTCCATTCATTTAAAGAGGAAAAAAAGAAAAATGTCTGACTGAGTAGATAAAGAGAAAATAAAAGTATCAGTGTGCTAATCACCAATTTAATTTAACCACAACCCACATCACCACTGAACCTGTCGCTCTTGTAAGTTAGCTGAGTACTTGACACCTGAGTAAATAATTAACTTCAATACAGTTTTACAGTTTTACAGAAACTTCCTTACTATTCCTTGATCCAGATCTGTTGATGACAGAGTTCTGGGAAGCAACCTATGTGCTGAGCTCACATCTCACTGTCCACTTTAACAGATCAAAGGCAGTTGCCCTTCAGTAATTGACACTGTATCTCCCACGGGAAAAGTTACAGAAAAATTTTTCACTTAGTCCTAGTCCCTAAAATAAGAGCAAAATCCATTCATGAGAGTTTTTAATCAGAGATGAGAGTCATAATTGGCTATAAACTTTTTTTACAAGCACCTTTTTTTCCTTGTCTACAGGAAGCATTAGTTGATCTGGTTTGAGATAGGTACCAGCCTCTGTTGGATTTTGTTTAGTATCACAGATGCTTGTCATGTACAATGCTAAGAAAAACCAGTTAAGATGGGCTAGAAAGTGTGCAAACTGATAGCCTTTCACAGAACCAATAAAGTACCTGGAATTACATTGGTATCTCCTTTGGCTGGAAATAAACCACCCATAGCCAGGAAAATGATAGAAAGAAAAGGCCCAGAATCAAAGCCCAAGGTTCTCTTCCAATTACTCAATCAACATCAGTCATCCCCATACTTACCTCAAACAAAGGTAAAGAAATATCTGCTTTCTAGATTACTGATGTGCATAGGCTAGTATTTGGAAAACTCTTAAGATGATATCTTATAATAAGATAATACTACACATCCTAGGGAAAACATAAGCCTTTGACTTCTTTTAAAACAACCAAAAACTGAATCAATTGAATTTCCAGCCAGTTACCTAATAAAACGCTAGGGAAATGTAGAACATAGGGAATATTAGCTTCGAAAGGGGACACGTTGGTGTAATGCAGCATCTAAGAAGTAAACATCTGTGACTTTCTGCCTAGCAGGGAAGCCTTTGAGGGGACTGAGGAAGGTGGACATCAACATGAAGCCTACACAGGATGAATAACTTTAGAAACCCCTCAAAAATGGCCAGAAATTAAAATTACTTCAAATCCCCAATAAGTTCTTTATATTCATTAGTAATAGAAGTAGTAGAAGTAGTAGTAGTAGTATCTCATATATTACATCGCTACCTCAGTTTCCCCTCCCTCCTCTCCTCCCAGCCCCTCCCCTCACCTCTTCCCCCAGAAACACTTCTCCATTTCCCTTCAGAAAAGAGCAGGCCTCACAACTAAAGTTCTTCGAACGCTTAAATGGAAGGGTGAGTAGAGCAGTGTGGACTAGAATGCGCCTCAGGATAACGCCCTTAAGTAGGGTACTTGATGTGGTGGAGGCCACTCCTCCCTATCCATTTTCATTTGAAATCGGGTTACTTCTACCTGCCTTATTTGAAAGCTATTGTGGTTGGAGTCTGGACAGTTCCCACAGGCTTCTGTTTTCAGCCCTTGGTCCCAGAGTAGTGTGGTGTCACTTTGGGCAGCTACAGAACCCTCCACAGGTAGGGTCAGACTGAGGAAAATGGGTCATGAGGGGCACACCTGCTCGCTCTCTCTCTCTCTCTCTCTCTCTCTCTCTCTCTCTCTCTCTCTCTCTCTCTCTCTCTCTCTCTCTCTCCTTCCTAGCCTGCTGCTCTGTGAGTCATGGCTTCAGCCACAAGGTCGTGGCCCCTATGCCTCCCATGCCTGGCCTGACATGGTAGACTAAATCTCTTTGAAACTGAACCAGCACAAGAATTTCCTCTTAGGGCATCTCTGTTAGTTTTGTTTTTACCAAAGATTCTTTTTTGTTGTTGTTGTTGTTGTTGTTGTTGTTGTTGTTGTTGTTATTGAATAGTTTTTTGCATAAAATATATCCTGGCTGTAGTTCCCCTCGCTCTACTCCCTCCAGCCCCTTCTCACGCCCCTCCCATCCAGATCCACCCACTTTCTGTATCGCATTAGAAAACAAACAGGCTTCTAAGGGATAATAATAAAATATAGAATAATAAAAAATAAAAACCATTCTTCTCCTCACTTACTTCACAGTCTTTTCTGGTCCAATAGTCACTGTCTTCAGCACTGGAACAGGACACAGCAAACAAATGGGAAGAAAAGAATCCAACAAAAGCACAGACACAGATGTAGAATCCACTCATTCCCACACTCAGGAATCCCACGAAAACAAAAGCCACAAGAGATATGCAAAATATCTGTAGAGCAAAAATAAATAATAAAATAAATAATCCAAGAAGGAGAAGGAGGAGAAAAGTAAAAGCTCTGACATGAAATTATGAGACAAGGACCCTCCAAAGATGCTGTGAGTCTGTTTTCTGATGGCCATCCACTGCTGGTCATGTAGCCTGCCCGTAAGAGTAGTTTCCTCCCCACTGAGACTGCCTTTGAGATGATTTTTATTTGCAAGCAGTCATCAGCTGGACTGTTTCTGGGTAAGGGGTAGGGCATGTGGCCACATCTCCTTTCAGTTCTAGGACCTCACTGGGTACAGGCCCGTGCAGTCTCCATGAGTTAAAGTGTGGTGCATTGGTTCTGCTGTGTTTAGAAGGCCTTGTTCTTTGGGTGTCCTCCACCTGCTCTGGCTCTTACACTCTTTCTTGTGTCTTCTTCCACAGGTTTCCCCAAGCCCTGAGGAGAAGGGATTTGATAGGGACATCCTGTTTAGTATTGGGTCTTCAAAGGTCTTTCACTCTCTGCACATTATCGGGATGTCGGTGTCTCTGTTTGTTCTCATCTGCTGCAGGAGGCGCCTCTCTGATGCTGCCTGAGCCAGGCACTGATCTATGCGTATACCAGAGTATGATTAGGAGTTATTTCATTGTTATATGCTATTAGTAGAACAGTAGTATTTGGTTTTACTCTAGGGCCCTGGGCTCTCTAGTCTCAGGCTCTTGGTCACCCAAGCAGTAGCTAGTATGGGTTCCTTCTCATGGAGTGGGCCTTCAGTCAGATCACATATTGGATCGTTACTCCCCCAAGCTTTGTGCTACCATTGTACTAGCATACCTTGCAGGCAGGACACCATTGTAGACAGAAGGCTTCATGATGCGTTGGTGTTTATAGTTCTCCTTTGGTATCAGGTAGAGTACCTTCTTTACTGAAAATGCTAGACCATAGAAGCGAAGGCTCTCAGTAGGCACCAGCTCATCTGTCAGAGGTTTTAGTGATGTGACAGAAAGTACCTACTACAGATGCATAGATCTGTAATGACAGCAGAAAGAGATTTGCAGTTGCAATAAAAATAAAAGTGAACGGCTCTTGAAGATTTAGCTTATATGATTGATGGTTCCTGGTTTATTTTTAATTCTGTGGGGAAAGCTTTCTTTTTGGTGATATTGACTTAGATTAATTTATCGAGACCATAACATTAAAAAAAAAAAACACTTTGAAAATGATTCAGACATTAAAAAAGCTTGAATATTAAAATACTAAACAGCAGAAGTAAATTTTTTTCTGATTTCAAACTTGGGAAAATGTTTGAAGGTAATATCTGTGCATTTGTTTTTAATGGGATGAGATACCAATTTAAGGAAAATCTAAGAATTCTTTTCTATTTTATCATACATAAAATCAAATGTTCGGTACCTTCCCTCTAACAAGGATTTCATGACAATAACAAGTTTATTTGTGTAGTAAGTAAAAACTGTATGCTTATTTTGTGAAGCTTATTTTCTTTCTCCATATTTCTTTGCCTCAAACCTACTAGTCATTCACCCTCATTCCCTACAGCAGACACAGTGGCAGATGGTCTTTCCTTGTGGGCTGGTGGGAAAGGATTCTTTGAAACTACCAGGATTTGTTGTCCTGCTGTCTGAGTTGGAGGACTGACCATTGAAATGTGTCATCTTGCCAAGGAGTTCTCTGGCCTGGGGTCACTCTGTAAATATGTGGTATTTAACCAATCTTAGTCTTTGTCTAGCTGTTTGTAAATTACCTAGGATCCACTGGACATTATGGTGTAGGGCTACAACTCTAGGACTTGAAAGGCTGAGGCAAGAGTGTTGCAAACTTGAGGCCAGCTTTGGGAACACAGCAAGATTTTGTCCCAAATGCAATGAGAAAAAAAAATGGGATTATTACACCTGATACAATAAATGGACAAGCCATAGTAAATAACAAGATGATATGCTACACATTGAAATGAAAGTGTTATAATAATTAGGCAATATTATCACACATTATGAGGGCTATAGGTGACTTGTATAGTATGTCCAATGAAAGAAGTACTTATCAGTTTTCCCTCACATTGTGGTACAGCAAAGTACCACAATTTAGAAGATTAAAACAATGCCTATTTATTTTCTGTCACTTTCTGTGAGGCATGCATCCAGGCTAAAATCAGCAGAGTCCTCCATTCAGGGCATTATGATGCCAGAATCCAGGTTCCAGTCTGCACTCCTAGGTGTAGCTTCTAATGGCCATCAAAGCCCGTACCAATGTTGGCAGAGCTATTTCTTGCTGTGGTGTGTCTATTTCACCACTGAATGTCAACATGGGGTTGCTCTCAGCTCCTAGAGACTATTCACCATCCTTTGCACAGAGCCTCCTCACAAGCTGTATTACAACAAGGCAGCTCAATTCTCTGAGATCACCAAAAGGATGGCCTTCCCATCCACCAAGACAGCATCTTACAGAACTGTGTGACCCCTGAAGTACTTCCCCACCTCATGTCCCTGCCACCTGTGACTATCTGGGTGCAAAGTAGAAATTCTGCTTGCATATAAAGGGAGAGGCTAGTACAGTGGCACAACTCTTCAGGGAATTACGGGGTGAGGGGGGCCCCCATGGTGCCTGGTTTTTGTTTTGTTTTGTTTTGTTTTGTTTTGTTTGTCTGTTTGTTTGTTTTAAGGGTTTGGTTTGTGATTTTTTTTTTTTATTTTTTTTCCTTTGGAAAGAGAGACAACATGAAGTTGGGTGATCAGGGAGGTGAGACAGATCTTGGAGGAGATGAAGGAAGTGAGTAAAATATATTGCATAAAAAAACCTTAAATAATAATAATAAGTAAATCCTAAAAGAGAGAGAAAGTTGATCATTCACCAAAAAGGGGAGCGGCTCATGAGAAACCTCTAAATGCTCAAAAGAGAAAAAAAAAAAAAAAGGAACACAGGAGAAAAGCTCCTTTATCTCAGCATTATTTTATGGTTTTTATAAAGTAAAAATAATTTTTAAGGTTTTTTTGATCTAACCACAATGGTTTCATTTCAAAACCAAGTAAAGAACAAATGTTAACATTCATTAGCTAAGACTGGCCTTAGATCGAACTCTACAAAGAAAATTGAAGATCCACATGTAGAACAATGAAACTAGATCATTACCTCTCACCCTGCACAAAAATCAACTCCAAATGGATGAAAGACTTTAACATAAGCCCTAAAACTTTCAAACTCTTGGAGGAAAAAAACTTCATAGAAAACCCTTGAAGACATAGGTGTAAGGAAGGAATTTCTAAATAGGACCCAGTCACTTGGAATATAAAGTCAACAATCTACAAATGAGACCTATTAAAGCTAAAAGGCTTCTGCTCAGGGAGAGAAATGATTGATTGGTGGGTAGCACAACCTGTATAATGGGAGAGGGATCTTTGATAGCTATGCATCAGGCTACAACATAGAAAGAACGAAGAAAAAACTGGCCACCAAGGAAAGAAACATTAGTTAGGCTAATGAAATGAACATTTCACAAAAGAAGAGGTGAAAATGGCCACCTGAGAGGCTAAAAGTGTTTAACATTCCCCACATACCAGCTGTTAAAGAAATAAAATTTAAAGCTCCATTAATGCCCCATCTAACTCCAGTTAGAATGTCAGTCATAAAGTAAGTAGCCTAAAACGCTTCCATTGGTATGAACAAAAGGGACTTTCATTTGCTGCTGGTAGGAGTGTAAACTACTCCAACCTCTGTGGGAATAATGGTAGAGAGTTCTCAGAAAACTGAAAGCAGGTGTGACTGATGATCCACCTCGATCACTCCTGGGTATTTACCTGAAAAATTCCAACTCAACGTATCACAGAGATGTTTGCATATCCATGTTGATGACAGCACTATTCACAATAGCTAGGCCACGGCACTAACCTAAGTGTCCAAGAACAGAAAAACTGGTGAGGAAAAGATGCTCCGTAGATACAGTGGGACTTTTGTCAGCCATGAGAATGAAGTTGTGTTATTTGTGGGGAAATGAGTGCAGCTGGAGACAATTATGCAAATTAACCCACTCTCGGAAGACAGATACTGTCTCTCATTTGTGGTTCCTAGATTTGATGCAATCACATAGAACCATGTATGTATATACTAAATGGAAGTAGAAGTAGCATTGTCTATAAGACCCAAGGGGGTTAACAGGAGGGAAAGGGGCA
The DNA here is from genome assembly GCF_903995425.1 of Onychomys torridus. Lineage (NCBI taxonomy): Eukaryota > Metazoa > Chordata > Mammalia > Rodentia > Cricetidae > Onychomys > Onychomys torridus. The sequence continues at coordinate 27,932,738 of NC_050444.1, read as the reverse complement.
GAAAGGGTGGGAGAGTTTCAGAAGGTAAATATGGTGAGTGAAAGAATATGCTCAAAATACAGTACATACTTATAATAAAAGTAATAAAATAATAAATCCATACCTATACATATATACAATATATAGGTATGGATTTATTTATATATGCATACATATACATATATATATTTCATTTTCCGAGTATAGTGACCCACTTATTAAATACCTACCATATACTAGGCATTGAAATTTTTATTAACTACCTTCACTAATACTCATAGGCCTAAAAGTGATTCTTAACATGTCTTTTACATCTAAAAAAATTTAAATGATATGGGAAAAAAAGTGAAACCCAAGAGGATTCTATTTCAATTGCAGGCCATAAGAGTCATGTCTCTGGGAAGTTGTTCACCCTGGCCATGCTAAGTGGCATGTCAGGTTCACAGTATAATAATTATGACAGCCGCAAGTCCTCTAGCTGCAAAACTTTCCCACTTTGCACCAAAAAGTAAATTGCCATACTTAAAAATTCCAATGTATTTTACATTTTTATGTGAACCTCAGCTTAAACAGCTATATAGTTATTATCTGCTGAGCCCTTACTGTATTCCATGCTCAGTATTTGGTGATATTTTATTTAAGTCCTTGGGGTGGTTTGAATAAGAATGGCCCCCATAGACTCACATGTTGGAATGCTTAGTCATCAGGGAGTGGCACTATTTGGGAGAGATTAGGAGGTGTGGCTTTGTTGGAATTGATGTAGCCTATTTGAGAAATCCCATTTCAAGCCCCAAAGTCTCTCTCTTCAGGTTGTCTGCAGATCCAGATGTAGAATACTCGGCATCTCCTCCAATACCTTCTTGCATTCGCCATGTTTCCCACCATGCTGATAATGGACTAAACCTCTGAAACTATAAGCAAGTCCCAGTTAAGTGCTCTCTTTTATAAGAGCTGCCTCGGTCATGGCATCCCTTCACAGCAACAGAACACTGACTAAGGCAGTCCGCAGAGTTTTCTGATGTGATTATTACCTTTGCATAAACAAGGAAAATAAGATGCTGTCAGTAAGCCAAGATACTCAGGCAATAATTGGTAGATTCAAGAGTGAATCCAGGTTTCCCTAAGCCATCAACTATGGTGGCTCCAGAATAGTTCATCTGGAATCCTCTTCACATTTATCTCTCTTCTATTAAAAACGATCATGATACCTGGCAATGATTTATCATCACATCAGACTTTGTAGTCACCTCCACACAAATCTGTGGTTGATTAATTAACTAAAATTGGAAGACATTTAGATGATGAAAAGTGCTAAGTAGTCCTATGAATAATAATTAGCATTAGCGTGGTACTCTAACTGAATTATGCATGTCAGTATTGGGAATCAATCAGCAGAGAGAGGGTCAGACATCTGATGACCAAAACCAGATAAGATGGTTTAAAGGCAGCACAAATGACAAGAACAGTTATTAACAACAAAGAAAAAAAAAACTTATTAACCCCCAACACACACCAGACCCTATCCAGGATCCTGGAAACGCAATACTGAACAACAAAGAAAGACTCTACTTAAGGATCTTTGAATCCTCATAGCACCATGGAACACAGCCCCCAGAAGCCTTGTAGTCAGTAAGTATGTGGTCATGGACACTGTGATTCTGGGTCAGCACTCCAGTCCTTGAGAGTGGTGAGCTGAGACAAGGATGCAGAACCGGAAGAAACCCAGCACAACGGAGATGCTAATAGAGCAGAGATTCCACTACTGGAACAAGGCAGTGATCTGCTCCTGGAAAAAAGGCATGAGCTGAATACTGGAAACAAATCAGGCGCTGACAACCAGGAGGGTCAAGGTGCAATTGATCTTCAGAGATATGTTTTTTAATTAATATCCCCTGGAGCCTACTAAAACAGAAATGGCTTCCAGAGGCTAAGGTGCATAATGCCTATGGATGTAGCACAAATCTTAAAAGTCTTATTAATAAGAACAAACCTGGAGCCAGGTATAGGGGTGAATGCTGAAAAATCAGAGAAGGAGAACAAGCCACAGCTACCTCACCTTGCCAATTCCTCAGCTGATCCTGTTTCCTCAGACTGGATGTCTCTCAGATGAACTGTGTTGCTCAAAAGCCTAAAAGCTTAAATACCTTTCTGCCTCCTGCCATTACTTCCTGGGATTAAAGGTGTGAGTCACCATGTTTGGCTGTTTCCAGTGTGGCCTCAAACTCACAGAGATCCAGGTGGATCCCTGCCTCTGGGATGCTAGGATTAAAGGTGTGTGCTACCACTGCCTAACCTCTATGTTTAATATTGTGGCTGTTCTGTTCTCTGGCCCCAGGTAAGTTTATTAGAGTGCACAATATTTTGGGGAACACAATACCACCACATATGTTGTCTAGTCAAGTGGCTACAGCTGAGGAACTGGAGAAATGAAGAAAAAGGAAGAGCCTGATCAGGAATTCCCCTTGTCTTAAAGATGGCTCAGTACCTCTGTGAAGATTTGTTGAGAGAGCATGTCATGAATTCAGGAATCAAACCAAATGTCAAAATGACAGCATCCTTCTCTCCTGCAAACAGATTTTTTTTTCTAAGTGTGAATTGAAACTCAAAAAGTTCACTCACCCAGTAATTCTACTTATGCATAATTGACACCTTTCCTGAAGGCTGGACTCCCAATGTTTTAGTAAGTGGTGAACTAGTTTCAAACAGTAAAGCCATCCTAACAAAGGTATTGCCTCACTGTGCACTACCCTAGATTGCATAGGGCTTTGTGGTCTGCTTGGTTTTCTGACTCATTTTCATCAGGGAGTCAGTTTCTTCAACGGGCCAGATTCATTTTCTTCTAATTCTATGATTCATTCCCTTTGCTGCCACAGAAGGAAACATCTTCTCTTTAGTTTTTTAGAAGGCCATCAGGGGTCCCTTTCCTTCAGTAAAGCTATGTGGATACCTGGAGGTTGTAATCTTGTTTACAGAGATTCAATATTTTCTCAAAGGGAAAACTTTAAAGCACTGTCTGGGATGATAAGCTGTGATGATCAATAGGTTAGTTGTAATACATGAATTTTTCAGTTTAGAATATTTTCAGTTTACAAGGAATTTATTGGAATATAAGTCCATAAGCCAAGAATCATGTGAGTATCATGAGAAATATCATTATACATGTTTAATCAAAATTAATTAGGCTGTGGGTCTCCGCATCTGCTTCCATCAGCTACTAGAGGAAGCCTTTCTGATGACAACTGGGCTAGACACTGACTATGAATGTATCCGAACACCATTAGGAATCATTTCATTATTTTTTTTCAATTCATTCTTAGTTCTACCCTAGGTCCTGGGCTGTCCAGTGTCCAGTTCCTGAACATTCAGGCACTGTCAGGCATGGGCTCCCTCTGGGGACATGGGCCTCAAGTTGGATCAGTCACACAAGCTCTGAGCCACCATTACCCCAGCACATCCTGCAAACATTAGGCAGAGCTCAGGAAACCTTGTGGAAGAGAGCAAGAAAAGACTGTAGGAGCCAGAGGGGTCCAGGACACCAGAAAAACACAGTCCATAGAATCAACTAAGCAGGGCTTATAGGAACTCAGAGACTTAAGTAGCAATCATGGAGCCTGTATATACATTGTGGTTGTGTAGCTTGGGGTTTTTGTGGGACTCCTAACAGTGGAAGTGAGTGTATCTCTGACTGTTGCTTCCTCTTTTGATCCTTTTTTCTTGTACTGGGTTGCCTTCTCCAGCCTTGATAATAAGGGTTTGTACCTAGTCTTATTGCATCTTGTTATGCTTTGTTCACTTGATATCCCTCGGAGACCTGCTCTTTTCTGAAGGAAAATGAAAAAGCAGTGGATCTCAAGGAGAGGAGAGTTGGGGCAGAGAGGGCGGGGGCTGGGAGGACTGGGAGGCTACAGTTGGGATGCATTGTATGAGAGAATAAATAACAAGAAAAGAATTAAACAAGGAAAAAAGAAAATTAACTCTGCATCATACTTCGTAGTGGACCCTTTAAAAATACTGCTTTGGGGATTTGGAGAGCCCTGGTGATGCACAGACTAGGAAAGCCTTCTAAAGCTGAGATATATCCCGACCCTTCTTTTCCCACTTTTTATTTTGAGATATATTCCCACTAGGTTGTCCATGTTGAACTTGAATTCACTTTGGAGCCCAGGTAAGCCTTGAACTTGTAATCCTCTGACCTCAGCCTCCCGAGTAACAAGGAATGCAGTTATTAGCCACCAGGCATTGCTTTAAATATTACTTTTATTTCTGTGCACAGCATATATATTTCTACATCTTAAATTTGGAGAAACAAAACCCAAAGGTTTAAGTAAGACTTGATCAGGATTTCAGGCCAACAACACACAGCTACGATCCATGTTCTCTTTTGGCTCATCCTAATGTCCTTATTCTTGCCATAGAAATTTGACGAGGAGGAAAAATGTTATAAAAATGATTAAGAATACTAAGACAAATCTTGAATTGAGAGAGTGAAGATAAAATCACTGGTTATCCAATATATACTAATCCATACAAAATACTTTATTTAAACATGTCACAAATAAGTTACATTAAGATATCATCTAACAGAAGGTAATACACTCCAAGACGGCTGTTCAGCTCCTGAGAATGCTCAACTGCTATGAACACTTTTTGAGACATAGGCCTTCACTGCCTGCTAACAACTATGTGAGCCGATACATGGAGCTGCATGCAGATTGCAATAATGTTGAGTATGTGCTTGCCGCTGTTTTCATTCGATAAAAAGTGATCCCGCAGTCCACTTGAGTAGTGAATTTTTGCCCCCATCGTTCTTTGTCTTGGTCTCAGGTGGTTGAGCCAGGAATGGAAACTTGAGCCAGATTAATCCAATTGGATTTTCACTCCTAGGAATTTATTAGGAGAATGCTACACTGTCTCTTGTTAATGTGGAACGTTGAGCAACTGGGAGTCTGGGAAGGCCTTTTTCTAAGTGGGTAAGTCAAACTGTTGAGAAAGAAAAACTCAGAGGAAGAGAAATAGATACAAACAAAAACCAAGGAGAGATCAAGAATGCTCAGAGACACCATGGCAGCCCGGGAACAAGGAGTCAGAAAAAAACCACAGTGGAACAAAGTGACGTTCCACATCTCCTGCCAGCCCTCTCTGAGGTCGCTCTTCACTTTTATTAGACCATTGCATCCTTTCAAACTGCTGTTTTCACTTAAATAAGCTGCATGTTTCTTGCTGACAGTTAAATGATCGCTGATTAAAATAGAAATATATTCCAAAGGAAAGAGAATACTGAGAAAACCTATAAGAAACTCAATAACCCGTGGTCTACTTCATTTACTTTGGCAGAACCCACAAGGGAAACTTTAAATCAAAGCTGCTCCCACAGTAGTCTGGATAAGAGTGATTGCACTCTTAGCCCTCAGGTACACTTCCACAGTTAGGAGCTTAGGCCTGAGCTCTTGTTGAAAGATTGTTTATTTTCCTGAGAATTGTGCTACAGTCTAAACAAAACTGGACTGTGATGGGTGGAGAAGATTGAAGAGAGTTCCTCTCACTTTCAAGTTTTCCTTATTGAATATAATAGTTTATTAATTAACTCTTTGAAAATGTCCTACATGCATATGATGTATTTTTGGTCATTCACTTCCCCACTCCTGCCTTCTTCTCTCAGACTCACCTACACCTACATATACCATGTTTCTTCCAAGCCTCTGTCCACTTTTTCTCTTTTAAGAACTCACCACGTCTAATTTGTGTTGTCCAAAAAAAGTAATGGGTGTGGAGACAACCACTGCTGGAGCATGGTCCACCTGCCAGGAGCCACATCCCTGAAGAAAACTGATTCTCCCTCCCCAAGAAGCCATCAATTGCCAATAACTCCTCGGCTAAGGTGGTGGCTGGTGAGCTCCCCCTCTTCCATCCGTCAACTGCTGGTGAACACCCTCCCCTCCACCCATTGCTAAGGTGGTAGCTGGTAAGTACCCCCCTCCACCAATCAACAGCCAATAACTCCTCAGCTAAGGTGGTGGCTAGTGTAGCAGAAGCCAGAGGCCTGTAACCAGACCAATGACTCATTGGAATGAAGTAGTATGGACTAAAAGGTATACTGTAGCCCTCATACACTACAGCTTCCACATCCAGGCTTTTATTTGGTTGGTTGGTTGGTTGGTTGGTTGGTTGGTTGGTTGGTTTTGGTTTATTTTTAAATTTTGTTTTGTTTTGAGGGAAAGTTGCAAGGGCAGAGGGCGGAAGCAAGGGGGAGTGAAGATGAATGGGATCAGGATGCATGGCGCGAAATCCACAGAGAATCAATGAAAGTTAAAATAAAAAAAATCTGTGAAGAAGTGATGCAGCTGTTGGTCAAAAGAAAAAAATCCAGACTAGACTATAAACATTGGCTATTTACCATCAGATATCACTATTAATGTGACCATAAACAGTAACACAGATGTTCATCAAATAGAGTCTTCTAAAAATTCTATTATGACTGAGCAAAGTATTAAATACCCTCCATTTCTCCCAAGTAGGCCCATGTTTAGTCTCCATACTGACAACTCCAAAAGAACTGTGAATCTCCAAGCTCCGCCACGTGGTCTTCTGCCACTGTGTACTTCCCAAGTCATCATTTTCTTATGTGAAGCTTATTATGAAAAATATGTGACTCAGAATCAGATTATAAGCCATACTTCTTGATTTTATGTTAAAAGCAATTGCCTGTCTGACTGATCCTGTTAGTCTATTGTAGATAAATCTCCTGCCCGCTGAGGACTGCTTCTAAGGAAGGGCTTGGATGTAGGCTCTGATAGCACATGTGTTCCCTGGCTATAAAATTTTGAGGATGATTTCCACTGTCTGCAATTTTTTAAAAATCACTTATTTGTACCAACCTTATTTGTTTTAATGGGGAGAGATAGGGTCTCTTGTTTACCACTGCACATGCTGGCTGGTCCATAAGAACATAGGAACTCTTCTGACCCTACCTCAGGAAGTTTGGAAATTACAGATGTGCACTCCACTTACTTCATGGGAGTTCTGGGGTGACAGATGTATACCCCACCTCATGGGTGTTCTGGGTTATAGATGTACACCCCACCTCCTGGGAGTTCTGGGATTACAGATGCACTCTACTGCGTCTGGCTTGAAGTACTCAACTGTGTCTGGCTTGAAGTACTCAACTGTGTCTGGCTTGAAGTGGGTTCTGGGGATACAAAATCATGTTGGTCCTCACAAACCATTTTCACAACCTTTTATTTATTTAGTTTTTTATTTAAATTATGTAACGATAAAACTAGTTTAAGCCAACACTGTATCTTTTGACACTCTTTTTCTTTCAAAAAGGAGTCACCCCATTACTGATGAGAGAAATCCCAACAGGCCCCTTGCTGATCACTCACATCTAGAAATCATCTAGAAAGGTAGAACTTAACTCCTGTGTGTTTTTGAGTCTGAAATGTTCTTTATTGCTATAATTATAGAAGTCGTGCTAGGCGCTGGAAAATATAGCCCATGATACCTATGCCTCAAGAACTGTTAATTGGTAGAAAGGTGGTTCACATGTTAAAAAACAATGAGCTGGGCTGGAGAGATGGTTCAATGATTAAAAGTGCTTGCTGCTCTGCCAGAGGACCCAGATTTGATTCCCAGTACCCAGGGCACAGCTCACAATTGTTGCCTGAACTCCAGCCCCAGGGGATATGATGCCCTCTTCTGGCCTCCTTGGGCACTGCCCATGTGGTGCACAGACATAGAAGCAGGCAAAAAACACTCATACATGTAAAAACAAATCATTTAAAAAAAAAAAAAAAACACCTTTTCTTCATAGAAGGAGATATTCAAGCATTTTCAACATATTATACTTTAGTTGCTCTTAATGGTCTACTTATATAATCATTAACTTTTTTTTCTTTGTTCCTTTTTATCTAAGATTAATTTAATTTTTATTTAACAAGCATGAGTGTTTTGTCTGCAAGTGTACATGTGCACCACATGCATGCCTGGCATCCACAGAGAACAAAAGAATATGTCAGATCCCCTTGGACTAGAGTAAAAACAATTGTGAGCCACCATAGAGTTGATGGGAACTGAGCTGGCCTCTGCATAGCAGCTGGTGTTCTCTTTTTTTATTAAGAAAAAATTTTTATTCATTTTACATACCAAAGATCTCCTCTTCCCTCCTCCTGTCCTTCCAGCTTCGCCCTCCCAATCCACTCCCATCCCCTCCTATAAGAAAGTAAGGCCTCCCATGGGAAGGTATGTTTAGTAGAAGCAGGTCCAAGACCCTCCTCTTACCTCAAGGCTGTGTGAGGTATTCCATCCTAGGTAGTGGGCTCCAAAAGACCTGCTCATGCACGAGGGGTGGATTCTGATCCTTTTGCCAGGGGGCCCCTTAAGCAGATCATGCTATACAACTATCTCACTTATGCAGAGGGCCTAGTCCAGTCCCATACAGGCTCCACAGCTGTTGATCTAAAATTCATGAGTTTCCGCTAGTTTGGTTTGGTTGTCTCTATAGATTTCCCCATCCTAATCCTGATGCCCCTTACTCACAGAATCCCTCTCCTCTCTCTTTGGTTGTTTGGCTGTGGATCTCTACATCTGCTTCCATCACTTACTGGAGAAATGCTCTATGATGACAGTTAGAGGATTCACAGATCTGATTACTGAGGGAAGCCAGTTCAGGCACCTTCTCCACTATCGCTAGTAGTCTAAGCTAGGGTTAGCCTTGTGGATTCCTGGGAACTTCCCTAGCACCCGGTTTCTCCCTATCCTCATTATGTCTCTCTCTATCATGGTATCTCTTTCACTGCTCTCTCACCCTATCTTTGTTATGGCTTGGCCATCATATTCCTTTATATTCTCATCCCCCATCCCCTACCCTCCATTGCCCACTCTTCATCCCCAGTTTACTCATGGAGATCTCATCTATTTCTCCTTCCCAGGGTGGTCCATTCATCCCTCTTTGGGTCCTCTTTGTTAGCTAGCTTCTCTAGAGCTGTGGGTTATAATCTGGTTATCCTTTGCTTTACATTTAGTATCCACTTAGGAGTGAGTACATACCATATTTGACCTTCTGAGTCTGGTTTACCTCACTCAGGATGATATTTTCTAGTTCCATCCATTTGCCGGCAAATTCATGATGTCATTGTTCTTTACTGCTGAGTATTGTGTATATGTGCCACATTTTCTTTATCCATTCTTCAGGTGAGAGACATCTAGGTTGTTTCCAGCTTCTGGCTATTACAAATAATGCTGCTATGAACATAGTTAAGCATGTGTTCTTGTGTTATGATTGAACATTCCTTGGATATATACACAAGAGTGGTATAGCTGGGTCTTGAGGTAAATTGATTCCCAGTTTTCTGAGAAACCACCATACTGATTTCCAAAGTGGTTGTACAAGTTTGCATTCTCACCAACAGTGGAGGAGTGTTCCCCTTTCTCCACATCCTCTCCATCATAAACTGTCTTTAGTGTTTTTTATCTTAGCCATTCTGACAGGTGTAAGATGGTATCTCAGAGTCATTTTGATTTACTTTTCTCTGATGACTAAGGATGTTGAGAAATTCCTTAAATGTCTTTCAGCCATTTAAGAGTCTTCTGTTGAGAATTCTCTGTTTAGATCTGTAGCCCATTTTTTAATTGGATTGTTCGGTATTTTGATGTCAAGTTTCTTGAATTCTTTATATATTTTGGAGATCAGCCCTCTGTCAGATGTGGGGTTGGGGGAAAATCTTTTCCCATTCTGTGGGCTGTCGCTTTGTCTTATTTACTGTGTCCTTTGCCTTACAAAAGCTTCTCAGTTTCAGGAGGTCCCATTTATTAACTGTTGTTCTCAGCTTCTGTGCTACTGGTGTTATATTTAGGAAGTGGTCTCCTGTGCCAATGTGTTCAAGGCTACTTCCTACTTTCTCTTGAGGTCTTTGATCCACTTGGACTTGAGTTTTGTGCGTGGTGATAGATATGGATCTATTTGCAATCTTCTGTATGTTGACATCCAGTTATGCCAGCACCATTTGTTAAAGATGCTTTCTTTTTTCCATTGTACAGTTTTGGCAGCCAGCACTCTTATACACAGAGCTATCTCTCTGGCATCTGTTCCTTTTTATTTTTATTATTTTAGCTTTCATACAGGTATCTATTTTACCTTGAGCACATTCCCCCTTTCTCCCCTCTGCCTCCCACTAGCCCCTTGGTCTCTAGACAGTTCCACTTCTATTTTCATGTCTTACACACTTGCACAATTCTATCTCTCTACAGAAAGTCTAGGAGCCACAAATGAGAGAAAATGTGTGTTATTTGTCTTTGTGATACTGGCTTAATTCACCTAGTATGATTATCTCCGTTTGTGAAAAAAATTCAATCTTTCTCCCATTGTACAAATATGCATCCTGATTTAAATGAAATTGTTAGACCTATTACACACGTGTGTGCACATGCATCCTGATTTACACATGATAATGAAATGCTGAAGGCCACCTCAGCCAGGTGCAAGATTTCCTTCTACATCAACACAGAAACGATTTTTCTCCAATTCTCCCTCCATTCTCTTCACACTAACTCTTTTCTTGTCTTCATCACCAATGCCTGTGCCTCTCCAAAGTCCTCCTCCCAAGAACCCCTTGTCTGTCCCTCACTTTAACCATGATCCCAAGCCAGCCAGAGACCTAATGCAACCTGTGAGAAATGACCAAGTCTGGGGAAGGACTGAGGAGAAGTTAGGAGATCCAAAGTCTGAATTCTGAATGCACATGCAAAGGAAATCATTTAAATAATAATTTCATCTTTGTAATGGTTGGCATTATTTTTCCATTTCTTTCATATATTTTTTCATTTATTTATTGTATAAAATATTCTTGTCATAACCAAACATAAAATAAGGGATTTTTTTTTCCTTTTGGACTTTTGTCTCAGTTCAAATGTAGTTTCTATGCATTTTTTAATTAAAGCTTTATTTCTTTTTATTTTATGTGCATGGATATTTTATCTGCATGTGTCTGTGATCTATATGCATACAGTGCCTACAGAGATAAAGCAGGAGTCATAGTCCCTGGCACTAGAGTTACAACTTTGTTTTCTGCCGTGGAGGAGCTGGGGAAGCTGGGTATCAAGAAAGCAGCCAGTGCTTTAATTTCTAAGCCATCTCTCCAGCCCCTAGTATCTGTTCTTACCAGTTGAAAATAATGGATTGTTATGGGCTGGCCTTAGTATGTAAGCATTACATGAAACATTGCTCCCATTGGAGATTATATAATAAATTTCTGAAAAGCAATTTACAACATGAGACTCTCATCTGTTATCTCAGAAACTCCTAGATTTCTCTATCTATTATGTAAATACTAATTTTTTTTTAATCAAAGGTTTAGTCAAATGGTTCTCAACCTGTGAGTCATGACCCCTTGGGTCACATCAGATATTTACATTATAATTCATAACAGTAGCAAAATTACTGCTATGAAGTAGCAACAAAATAATTTTATGGTAGGAGTCACCATAACATGAGGAAGTGTATTAAAGGGTTGCAGCATTAGGAAGGTCGAGAATCACATTAGGAAGGTCGAGAACCACTCGCTTAGTTCATTCATTTCATAGACACATAGGAAAACCATACATCCTTAATATCCACCTGATATAATAGATGTGCAGATCTCAAACCACTGCTCATAAACTTGTCATTATTCTCCAAAATACCATATCAAACTTTTAAGTACATTTTCTGTCTATAATATAGTTTCAAGTCCTAACACATTTTTAAGTTTCCACATAAGTTAATAAATAAATCACTGAGAACATGTACTTTGGAATCAGATCAGCCTGAGCCCAAATATTGCTGATTCTATTCATTTGTACAAACCATTAATCCTATTAGGTCAAAAATTTCACAGTTACAGAGTGAAAACAATAGGACCATCTCCTAAGACTCACATGACAGTTAAACAAAACAAAGGTGTACGTTATGCCACTTACACATAAGTAAAGGTGTTGATACAAATGGTTGTACTCACCTATCCTGCTAACCAAGAATCTAAAAGAGTTAATTGACATAGATTCCCTGAAGGAAAGACAAGCTGCTGCATCCTCTCCAGACAGGAGTCCATTGGAAAGTGAGAAAAGACAACGCTTGCTAATTAGATACTCAATTTTATTTTTCTTCCCATCTTTGATTCTTATGTTTATCATGTCCCATGATGTGTGTTCAAATAATTTTTTACATAATTTTAAGAAAGTAAATACAGTAATTCTATAAATGAAAAAATAACCTAGTCCTGCAAGGTCATGTGACCATGCAGCCAACTCAAAAGACACAGCTGAAAGTGTACCTGTTTTTAATTAAAACCCTAAATCCCTCTGACCAAATCCAGGGGGCAATTGCATATCAAAATGATGTATGAATTGTCAGATAGCCACTCCCCACAAATAATTTCCTTGCAGGAGTTGGGAATGACATTGATTGAGAAATGGCAGGCTATTATTCACAAAGGCTGTTAGCTAAGACATCCCTTAACAGAGCTTTCTATCCCCTTGCTCCCCAGGGTAGCATTCCAGCATACAGTGCCAGTCTGGGACTGAGGTCTGTTTTGAAGGCGAGCACGTTCACCCGAGGCACTTCCTGTAAAGCCTCGGCAATGAGGAAACAGGCTCATATGTCTTTGTCCCAGGAATCCATTTTCCAGTTAGTTTCTCCAGCCCCTGACAGATGAGGGAAAGTTCTTCCAATCACTCAAATTCCAAGAAAGGAAGAAGAAAAATTGAAGTCTAATTAACCTGCTTGTGGGAAACTGAAGCTATGACTCTGAACACTGCAAAATGAGTTGTGGCGAGTCCATTAATATTAAAGCCTCAGGCACAAAGCAGGTGCATCTGGCCACTTGGTTAAAAACAATTCAAAACCCCTCCGATGTTATCTACCCTGGGGATGACAGTTCCACCAAAAGGAGGAACCTCCGTTAAATGGTTACACTTTCAGATACCAAATACAGGAAGAATTAGAAGTTTTTTAGGATGCCAAAATGTGCTCTGGCCTTAAGTATAAAATGTGAAATACTCACCTCGTTCTGCAGAACACAAAGTATCCATAACACTGTGTTCTCCTCTGCACAAGTCTTTTCTCCCTCCATATGTGAGCATTGTTCTTCCTCTCCTTGGCCATTGATGGACAACCAGTTAAGTCTACTTTGAAAATAAGAATGAAAACAAATAACATAATAATCAAGGAAAATAATAAATAGAACTCTTTTCCCTTGCACTCTTGGGGTTTTTTGTTTTGTTTTGTTTTTACTTTTTAGAAGAATGTACACCACAAATATATCCCCCCGCATTCTGAGAATAGATTAACAGCAGCCTTTGTATTGAATGCTATATAGAAATGAATTCTTCTTTGTACATTTCTTTCTTTTAACTACAGGCTCCTACATAGGATCTATACCAAAAGCATCTCAAAAGTATTATGCATGGCATTGCCTTGGAAATTGCACTTCTGTATTTAATCTACTGTGTTTGCATTTCAATAAGACCCATCATGAAATATCTGTAGCTAAATTGGAGAGGGAGTTTGAGTTGGTATTATTTTAAAGTGAAGGCACTTTGTTTCTGTCAAATACTAACCTGATATCTACCCCTGATATCAGAACCTTAAAAGTGCATCATTTCATGTAACAAAGATAGCATTGTAAATCAGTGAGAAAAACAAGGATCCTGTCCAATGGTGTTAGAAAAACATGAAAAGAAAACATTAAGTCTTTCACACTAACAAATCAAAGATTTACCTTGAGAAATGTCAGAGAAGCTACACCCATGAACTCTCGCCAACATGGCTGCCTAACCATGACCTGAACAAGGAAGATACTACTAGACACGCTAATATGGAAAGGGCCAACTAAGAAGTGCCGAGAGCAGGAGAAACAGTCTTCCCCAGGGAGGAGCACACCAATTGGTTATCCAATACCACATGGTTAGCCCTAAGAACATATACACGCAAATAATATTATATAGACTGAAGAGGTTATATTTATGTATTAGGAAGATATGTAGCAACATTTAAAGAAAAAGAGGCCTTGAAAAAATGGATATAATATAAATGTTCAATGAAACATACCTTGTTACATTCATGTAGCTGTCAATATGTATTTTGGCACAATTTGAGATAATTCATTGTTCTAACACTGGCAGAGCACATTTAGATATTGTCTTTTGGGTTTTTCTTTAAGACAAGCCTTTGCAATATAACTAGGCTGGCCCCATACTCGATAGGTAACCTCAGATCAGCTTTGATCTTACTGAGCCTCTGGCCACAAGGTCTTCAGTGCAGAGATTACAGGTATGTGTGACCATGCACCGCTCTTACAGTGTCTTCAAGATAGTGCTATTTACCTTGAATGGAAGATCAAGCATTCAAGGTCAGCCTGACCTATGTAGAAAGAACCCTGTCTCAAATAACCAAAATGAATTAAAAGAAGAGGTGATGGGAAAATAGGAGAAGAAAAAAAGAAGGAAAGAAGGAAGGGGGAAGGAAGGGAGGGAGGGAGGGAGAGGGGGAGGGAGGGAGGTAAGAAGGAAGGAAATATAAAAATTTGAAAAATAAAATCTAATATCCCATAATTAATCATAGTTTAAGAAAATGCCACTGGGCAGTGGTGGTGCATGCCTATAATCCCAGCACTTGGGGGGCAGAGGCAGGTGGATGTCTGTGAGTTTGAGGCCAGCCTAGTCTACAGAGCTAGTCCAGGACAGGCTCCAAAGCTACAGAGAAACCCTGTCTCAGAAAACCAAAAGAAAAGAAAAAAAGAAAATGCCATATTCACAACCTATTTTTAAATTTTGTTGTTGTTAATGTTGTTGCCATTGTTGTTTTGTTGCTATATGTGAAGGAGGTGACAGAGCTATGCACACCACAGCATGGCAGGTATGGAAATCAGGGAAAAACTTTGTAGAATCCGTTCTCTCCCTCTATCTTCATCTCAGTTCCAGAGATTGAACTGAGGTCACCAGGCTCGCTTGAGAAGCACCCCTACCCACAAAGCCATCTTGCTATCCTTCTCACAGCCTATTAAAGGTACGGTTCCTAAATCCCCACTTCAATGTGGAGACAGATCAAAATAAAGTACTATAGAGTAATGATCAGTACTGACTGTCAACTTGATAGAATCTCTACTCACTAGGCCACAAACCTCTGGGCATGTCTGTGAAAGTTTCTAGGTTGGGTTAGTAATGTGAAGGACAAAGACTCACCCTAAATATAGGCAGTACCATTCCACGGACTCAGCTTTTGTCTCTCACTGCCTCCTGCCTGTAGACACATCTTCTCAAGCTCCAGCTGCCATGACTTTCTGGCAATGTGGGAGGAATAGACTCTCACCTATGAGCCAAAGCAGCCCTTCCTTAAGTCGCTTCTGTAGGATACTTTGTCACAGCAATAAGATAAGTAACTAATACATGTGGTGAAAATAAAAAATCAAATTGTCCCATAGAAAAATAAAAATCATGAATTTTCTTATATCCTGCAGTAGGCTAGACAGTTGTCACTTAAAATTCCAAAGCAATAGAAGAAAGAAAGTTTGACTGAAATAAAGTAAAAACTTAAAAATTTGTGTAGGAAAAAGATCATAAAATGACATTTATAATTTACATGATAGATAAAGGGATAATATACCCCATGATACAAAGATGCCCTAATTTTGGGACAAAATATATATAATTGAATATATCAAAATATAGAAAAGAGATGAAGGATATAATAAAATGATCAAATTATATTAAAAATTAAAATTATATTAAGATATTACTTTTCATCTATAAATGCTGCCAAAAAATCACTGACAATATATTATTTTATTACTGGAACAAAATACAGGAGTGAGTAAAAAGGTCTACACAGAAACACACGTACTGAATAGCTATAAAAATCAGCTGTGAGCTTTTCCTTTGAATCCCACATTTAGGAATCTTTCAGAAAGTGACAAATTTTGAAACATTTTGCATATGACAGTATTCGTTGCAAAATTACTTTTCATACTGAAATCTTCAAACAAAATAACAAGTACAGAGATTAGTGCCATTGTTTGGGAAGGTTGCGGAACCTTTAGGAGGCAGAGCCTTGCTAGAGAAAGTGAATCAGTAGAGGCGGCTCTAGATGCAGATGACCATGACCAGCTTCCTGCTCCTGCCGCCATGTTTTCCCTGCTGTCCGTCATGGACTGAGTCCATCTGAAACTGTGAGACAAATAAGCCTCTTACCCCTTAACTTGCTTTTGTCAGGATATTTTATCATGTCAACAAGAAAATGACTAACCAATACCTTCAATGACCACAGATGAAAATATCACTTGTCAAATACTAGAAAACCAAATTTAAAAGCAAATAAAAGTTATTCACTATAAATAAACAAAAAATCATGACCAAAAGCAACTTGGAAAGGAAAAGGGTTTATTTCAGCTTACAACTCTCAGGTCATACTCTGCCATCCAAAATACACACAGCTTTCTCCTAGGCTCAGGCTGGCTCCACTCCATAGCTGCTATCTGAGGTGGTCCTCCCATGGTATTGGCATCTCCAAAATGCTGGAGTCACCTCTGCAACTGATCTTCACCTTCACCAACAGCCTTTCCTGGGCTCTCTTCCAGGACTCTGACCCTGCCACATGGTGCTAAGCTTCAGCCTTACTTCGTGACCCCTTCAATCCTGGGGTTGCTACTGGAGCTCAGATTGCACCTTCTTCAGTGGCCTCTCTAGGCTTCTCCTGGCACAAGCCTCAGCATCTCTTAATGACCCCTTCATGACTTCAAAACCAGCAACTCCTGGGAAACTCTTACACGTTACCAAGTTCATCGAGGCCATCAGCCTTGGCCCCCTCTGAACCACAGCTTCCGTTTGCTGACCCTGAGAAAATATTTCCAGAAGATTTTGCCTCTATGATTCTGTTCTCTTCTTAATCACCACTAATTTCTCAGCTACAGATAATCAGTATCAGTTGTCATAGCAAAGTAAGTTTAACTTTAGTGATTCTGGTCTCCTGTTACAAGATAATTCTCCCAGCTGACCTGAACCACAGATTCTTAATCCAAAACATTGACCAAACACAGCAGAGCTACATGGGCCTCCAAACTTCTCTCTGAAACTTTACAAATCAGTACTTTGTCATCTGCTCTGCTCTCAGTATTATCTTCTAAGCTCCCACAAAAGCTTATTGAGCTCTGGACACTAAATGGCTTTTCTAGGCAAAAGTACCAAAGTCCTTCCACAATCCTCCCAAAAACATGGTGAAGCCTGTCATGGAAATTCCTTTCTCCTGGTACCAGTTTTCCAAAAGCAGCTTGTGAAGGCACAGGTTTATTTTAGCCTACAACTCTCAGGTCACAGTCCATCACTGAAGGACGTCAGGGAAGAAGGCTGAAGGCAGAAACTGACGAAGAAACCATGGAGTAGTGTGGCTTGTTGGCTTGCTTCTGATGGCTTACTCATTCTGCTTTTTCATACCGTCCAGTGCTATCTGCCCAGGGTGGCATCACCCCTAGTGACCTAGCCCTGTTCACCTCAACCATTAATCAATAAAATGCCCCCATAGGCCAATCTGTTGGGACCATTTTTCTCAATAGAGTTTCTCACTTTCCAAATGACTCTAGCTTGTGTCAAATTGACCAAAAAATTAGCCAGAACACTTAACACATACTAATCAATAAGTGTTACACATTACAGAGCAAATTGTAAATCATATGAACATTTCAAACAATGCAGAAAACGCATTTTGAAATTCAACGTTCTTCATAATTGACTCTTGGCAATTGGGTCTAGAACTCATCCTCAACACAGCAAAGGCCATGCATGACAAGCCCACAGATAACAAACACCATATCCAATGGTGAGAAGCTTTCAGTTTCCATTGGAGATCAGGATGGAAATAAATATGACCACAGTCCTGACTTTGGTTCTACATAGTACGAGGTATCATAGCCAGAACAACTAAATGAGAAAAGGAAATAACAGGTACCCAAGAAGGAAGAAGTAAAGTTATCATTTTTTGCGTATGTCATAATCTTGTTTATTAAAGACCTTAAAGTCTTTAGAATTTAGTAAAGTTATAGGAAATCAACATGTATACAAAAATCACAGGCATTCTCGTTTAAAATAATGGCATTTGCACATGTATAACATTGGCTTTTCCTCATATTCAGTCTCTATCACCTGCTCTTGACTTCATACACACAACACTGGTTCCCTGTCTTTCCCCAAAGAGTCAATCTCTCTCTCTCTCTCTCTCTCTCTTTCTCCTTTCATTTCATGTATTTATGCACATATGTATATATGAGTTTATACATGTGTTCTGTATATGTGACAGACTGTATAAAATTTGTCTTTTATACATGTATGAACCATGTTTCCTTAAAGGAATAAATCCAGAAAAATTAATGTATATTACAAGGGGAATTTGCTAGATCAGATTGAGCATTTGTGGAATAAGCAGCTCCCACAATGGCTGGCTGTACACTAGAGAGGCTGAGGGCCCAGTGGAGCTCAGTCAATAAGGCTGGATACCACACCAGTTCCAGTCTTGAGTTGAATTCCTGGAGGGTTTCTGGAGAGCTACTGCTCTTCAGTCAGCATTGGAAATCGAAGAAACTTGTTTTTTCATGTCACTGAGGATGGCAGCAATAGCAACCGCAAAGCAGATCTGCTCACAATCACCACAACGGCCAGCAGTAAAAAGGCAGCTTCGATTTTTTCTCTTCATATCTGGGCCACACCAGAGAGTGCTGCGCACTCTGAGGGAAGTCCTCACCACCTGAAGTTAATCTTAGAGACGCCCTCACAGACCCACCAGCAGCATGTCTCCTAGCTGATCTTATACCCAATCAAGTTGAGTGTGTGTGTGTGTGTGTGTGTGTGTGTGTGTGTGTGTGTGTATCCCCTCTGTGTGTGTGTGTGTGTGTGTGTGTGTGTGTGTGTGTGTCTGTGTCTGTGTCTGTGTCTGTGTCTGTGTCTGTGTCTGTGTCTGTGTCTGGGTGGTGGTGGTGGTGGTGGTATGAATGAGGACAGTCCCCATAGGCTCATATATTGGACTGTTTGGTCTGCAGTTGGTAGACTGATGGCCTTGTCAGACGAAATGTGTCACTGGAGGTGAACTTTGAGGTTTCAAGAGCCCATGTCAGTGAGGTATTTCTCTATCAAGTACCTGTGGATCAGATATGAGCTCTCAGCTACTTCCCAGCACCATGTTTGCCTACCTGCCACCATGCTCCTCACCATGACGATCATGGACCAACCTTCTGAAACTGTAATCAAGCCCCATTAAATGCTTTCTTTTATGAGTTGTCATGGTCATAGTGTCTCTTAAATGCTTTCTTTTATAACTTGCAATGGTTTCTTAGCTATTATTCTAACACAAGACAAATTTCATCTAGCAATTTTTTATAAAACTCACATAAGTAATTCAAACAGCATTTTTTAAAATCTACCATTCTAACACAGTCCAAAATTTACCAATTTGATAATTACATGCTGAAGAAAGACAAGAGGAAAATACTATTGTTTTCTGTAATTAAACCATTATATTGCTACGAGAGCAGAAAAAATTGAATGTAGAGCAAAAACACTGCAGTTCACAACATACAGTAATCAAGCCTGAGCTGAGACATTTCAGGCACATTCACTGGTGTGTCACCAATGGACAGCACCTATAGAGCAGCTCTCAGAGGTGTATGACAGATGAGCATTGCCAGAAATACGGCTTTCTGGGTGTTAATGCCAAGGAAACACCCCAGAAGATTCTGCCTTAATGATTCTGGGTTAAGTCTCTTCTTAATCACAGCTGATTATTCAAGCCCAGCTGACTAGTGCCAATTGTCCCAGAAAAGCAAAGATTTCACTTTAGTGGCTCTAATCCCTTGTTAATCACAAACAATGCTTCAGGCCCCTTTGACCAGAACCACAGATTCTTCATTCAAAATATCTCTCATATGTCCCTATCAGAGTCTTTACTTCCCTCTGAAACTTCACAACCTAGACCTCCAGCAGAAGCTTCTAAGCTTCCATGACAACTCACTAACCTTTGAGCACTTTTTCACTTCAAACTTCCAAAGTTCTTCCACAGTCCTCCCAAAAACATGGTCAGGTCTATCACAGCAATACTCTACTACTAGCACCAATGTCTATCATTGGGTTTTTAGTGTTGTGATTAAACATCATAACCAAAAGCTACTTGAGGAGAAAAGGATTTATTTCAGCTTACAACATTCAGGTCACATTTATCACTGAGGGAAGTCAGGGCAGGAACTTGAGGCCAGAAAGTGGAGTCAGGAACTGAAGCAAGAGCCATGAAGGAACACTGTTTACTGGGTTGTTCCTCCAGGTTTTCTCAGCCTGCTATCCTATATACACTATGACCAACTACCGAGGGGTGACACACCCACAATGAGCTGTTCTCCCACATCAATCACTAATTAAGGAAATGCACCACAAGCTTTGCCACAGGCCAACCTGATGGGACCATTTTCTCAACTGAGATTTCCTCTTTCCAAAGGACTCTAGCTCATGTCAAGTTGACATAAAACTAGCCTGCACAAATTCCTTGGATTCATCGTGTGTTTAATTTTGAATTAATTTTTGGCTATTGCCAAGATTCACTGTTGCCATATTTTTCACAAACTCCACGTTCAATTATTTAACAGTGTAGATATAACTGTCTTGTTAAATAAGAAACACAGCCAATTGAAGAGTTAAAAGCCAAAAGTAGTAATATCTAACTACTAACTTTCATTTCTATATATCCTAATAGTTAGTAATAATAACATTCAAGGATTAGCAAATTGCATTACATTGTTAAATGAATGGTATAAGTACAATATCTCAAGCAAGATTAGAAATATGTATATTCCATATTCTAAATATATATATATATAATTTGTATACAATATAAATCAATCCAATCCAATGTAAAGTATTTAAAACTAGTTGTCTTTTTCTTTTTTCTCTTTTTTTTTAACCAACACCTTAAATCTAATCTCCTTTGCCTAGTCCTTTTCCTAACCCTTAACAACAACTTGTAACCAACCCTCCTAAACAATGAAAACTATCCCAGACCCAAAACCCATTAAAGACCAAAAAACCACCCACCCCACACGACTCCTTTGGAAATGTGGGCATCATAGTCTTAAAATTGCTTCCTGCTGGGTATGGGCGAATATATCTTTATTCTGGAAAGAAAAAAAATGGGTTAATTGTCAAATTCTAGGAAAGGTAACTATGTTCTTAGTTATCCATAATGCCAAAGTTCAGGGTTTATCTCAAGTCCTTATTCAAGTAGTCTTTGAAACTGGATCATCTCAGCTAGCCATCTCAGAATTGCTCTAAGCACTTTGTAGTCCAAAGCTGATCTGTAGATGATGTTTGTCAGCTTAGTGATATTACTATTGTCCATGTGGAATTGTCATTGTGGGGCCCCATCTTCTTTCTGGAGATTTCAGTTGATGTTAGGCCTGGCCGTGGTTTCCTGCAGAAAACTGATAAGAGACTCGAATACAAAGACATGTATAGGCAGCTGATTGAAGCCTTTTTTCTAAAATTGGTTAGTACTCTATATGACCATTATTATCTTAATGAAGTTTAATATATATTAATCTTGTAAATTTTAATATAAAATTCATAGTTTAAGAAAGGTTTAAAGAAACAGAATAGAATCAAAGAATTGAGATTAGTAATAGAATAGTCCCTTAATTAATTTGGTTTTTCTCCTGTCCCATGTCAGAAGACGGCTCTTTCTTCTGGTATGATACAGGGAGTTTGCATTTTCCTTTTAACAACATGCTTGAGTTTAAAGAAGGAGAGAGCCATTCTCCAACTC
Organism: Onychomys torridus; assembly: GCF_903995425.1. Lineage (NCBI taxonomy): Eukaryota > Metazoa > Chordata > Mammalia > Rodentia > Cricetidae > Onychomys > Onychomys torridus. The sequence goes on along the minus strand of NC_050444.1, from coordinate 27,910,942 downwards.
CAAAGTCAGCTTTAAATTTTAATTGAACTGAGACTACAAGAAGACCAATAGTGTTAATTTTTTAGAGAAGAGCAGAAACAAACATTTAGGAAGATTTATGGAATTTTGTGGATGATATACCAGTAGCCATTTTACTCTGTTTCCTGGGACAGACAGATGATTTGTCCCTTTTCTTCAGTTGTCTCATTTGTCCAGTGTTCTTCAGATTCCTTAGCCTTCATTCTCCTAAAAGACAACAACAAAAACCCTTCACAGTATGTAGGATCATGACACACAGTTTGAGAATCTGTAATTTGAAATACATAGGGTACTATCTTTAGGTTATATTTAAATACATAAGATGCTTAGGCAACCACATATTTTAGTATCTGTGGAAAAGCCTCTACAGATACCAGGGGACATCTCTTATTACCCACAAAGCTACTGTATTAATCAGGCTTGTCAAGATAAATAGAACCAAGAGGAAATGATGATAGAAGATATACACATGATAGATAGATAGATAGATAGATAGATAGATAGATAGATAGATAAGTGATAAATAGGTTGGCAGGTAGAAGGTAGATAGATGATACATAGATAATAGAAAGACAGTAGTTGATTGATTGTTTTAAAAATTAATTAATGTAAAAAACATAATTATTTATTGTGATTATGGAAATCAGGAAACCCCACAGTAGATCATTTGAAAGCTGGAGAAACAAGGAGGCCAAAAGAATGTTTGTCCCAACTTGAAGACTCCAGAACAAAGAAGTACATGGCACACGTCCTAGTCTAAGGGTGAGAACTGAGAGCCTAGTAGTTAGTCTACTGCATGAGCCCCAACATCTGAAGTTTGAAGCTGGAATGTGGTGATATATTGTGTACTCTAATAAAATTTGCCTGGAGATCAGAGAACAGAACAAGCCACTAGATTAAACATAGATGCCAGGCAGTGGTGGCACACGCCTTTAATCCCAGCACTTGAGATCTCATGCCTCTGCTACTAGTATTTGGGAAGCACAAACACCATTAATGCCAGCACTGGGAAGAAAGTAATATGACTCAATGGAGAAAGGTATATAAGACGTGAGGAGACAGGAACTAAAGCCTTTTCGGCTAAAGCCCTTTTCAACTGGAAACCTGTTGGCTGATGACTCAGAGACATTCAGTCAGAGGATTTGTAGAATTGGCGAGGTGAGAAGCAGCTGTGGCTTGTTCTTTTGTCTCTGATCTTTCAGTATTTACCCCAATATCTGGCTCCAGATTTCTTATTAATAGACCTTTCAGATTTCGTCCATACTAGAGTTCTGGTATCTAAGAATAGAAGAGGGAAGTGTCCCCACTCTGATGGTTAGCGTCAGTTGACACTTGACACAATCCAGAGTCACCTGGGGAAAGTCTCAATGAGTAATGGTCTAGATTAGGTTAGTCTAAATCTGCCAGAGATGTTCTTAATTTTATTAATTTGGCTCGAGGTGGCTCACTGGTTATGACTGCAAGTACTGCCATTGCAGAAGACCCAAATTCTGTTCTTAGCACCCTCACCAGGGAGCTCACAATCACCTGTAACTCCTACTTCAGAGACTCTGCTGCCCTCTTCTGTCTTCTCTGGGCACCTTCTCTCTCTCTCTCTCTCTCTCTCTCTCTCTCTCTCTCTCTCTCTCTCTGTCTCTGTCTCTCTCTCTCACACACACACACACACACACACACACTCACACTCACACTTAAAAATAAAATAAATATTTAATTATCTTCATTGAAGTGGGAAGACCACTTCCCTAGAAGGGAATTCTAAGCTGTACAAAAGTGGAGAAAAGCTGCTGTGCACTAATGCATTGCTCTGTGCTCCTGACTATGGATGGAATGTGGCGAACTGCTTCCAAGTTCCTGCTGCCTGGACTTTCCTCAGCGATAGACTGCAGCCGAGAACTGTGAGCCAAATAAACTCTTTCTCCTTTAAGTTGCTCCTGTCGGGGTATTTTATCACAGTAACAGGAAACAAAACTAAAACTGTGCTTCTACTTTTTGCTCTTTCTGAACCTCTAGCCAGTTGTATTGTGCCCAACCACCCTGGCGGAAAGGGAGTAAGTGTTAGCAAAAATGTGGAGAAGAGAACCTGTGTACGACATTGATGGTGCAGCCATTATGGGAAACAGTAAGTGCCTCAAAATGTTTGGAATGCCCTTACAGTACAGTCATCTTCTGAGCTTATATCCCAGCAGTGGAGTCAGCATGTCAGAGATATTCCCATCCTCAGACTCCTTGCACAGCCAAGGAGAAAACTCAAGTACTCATCAGCAAAAGGATGTGTAACAGATCATTTCTATTGCAAAACCTCTGCTTCTGAAAAGGTCATGGTTGCTAATGTCTGTATATACTTGCTATTACATTCATTTTAAGCAATAAAAATTCTTAGATTTAAGTACCAAAATGTATGCCTCTATGCTGCCATAATGACCAGTTTTCTATAAAATCCTTTTGATAATGGCTTCTAGACTTCACAATAGGCCATAAAATAAGAGTAAAATTCTTTTTAAATAAATTAAGATATATGACATGATGTTATAAGATAGATGTATAGTAAAATAGTTACTGAGGTAAAGCAAATTAGCTTCTCCATCATTTCATAAAGCTGCAAATTTTCCCCATATGTGTTAAAAAAAAAAGCTGAAACTACTCACTTAACACAAATCCTAAATATACACCAGACAGTAACACACACATGGAATACCAACACGTGGAGGGCTGAGGCAATAGGATTAAGATTGGGGGCTGCCTGGGCTACATAGTGAGTCACAGTTCAGATTGGGCTACATAGCATGACCTTGACTCAAAGACTGAATGAAAATCCTCAATAGAACACACAATCATTAATTACGGTTCTTAGGTCTTGAATTCAGGCATCTTCACCATACCCATTTGGTGTTTTGGAGCTTTTACTAAAAGCTAAAATTAGGGAATCCCTGCCATCATCCTGACTCTGATAGCTAATGTTTTCATCCCTGTCTCTGAGTACTTGATTTCTTTCTTTTTTTCTTTCTTTCTTTCTTTCTTTCTTTCTTTCTTTCTTTCTTTCTTTCTTTCTTTTCTTTCTTTCTTTCCTTCCTTCCTTCTTTCCTTATTTCTTTTTTCTTTCTTTGTTACTTTCTTACTTTAAGATTACATATATAAATGAGAACTAACAATCCTCTTTCCGTACCTGGATTATTTCACCTTAGATGATGTCCTTTCTTATTCCCACAATCTTTGTTGCCTCTTAAATGGACTGCTCCATTTACTCTTTAACCTTATAAAGGGTGGGTGCTAGAAATAATTAAAACATGGTAAGTCTTCATATGTTATTTTTATTCACTCATCACAAAAGCAAACTAACTTAGTAACCCTCTAAGTATCAGAGACTATTTCCTTTCTTAAATATGCATTAACAAGGACTCCTGAATTCTCCAACTACAGAAACTCTCCCTTATTACAGGTCACAGTGAAGGCTGTCCTACATGGTGCCCTTCCTCAAATCTATTCTGCCTGGCGTATCTCACAACCATGCAGCTCTCTACTGTGTTTACAGGTGCTAGTGGCAGTGGCTGAGATGAAGGGAGCCTCCACCACATCCACACCTCACTCTGCCCTGACTCCTTAATCTAGAAGAAGCCTCATAACTCCTAAGCAATGCCCAATACTACTTAAACAACTTTATCCCCACTTCTAAATTTTTTGGCTGCTGATAGTCAAACACTTTTCCAACTTGAATCTAGCTCCTGTGGGTTTTTTCCTCCTCAAGATAAACTATGACAGTTTAGTAGCTGACTTATCCTATTTGCCCAATGTTTTCCTAGAAACCTCAACATATCATTGGTTAATAATTCACATCTTTAAGCAACACAATTTGTGTGCCATATGCCTATTTTCTGTGAGCTATCTTATGAAAGACTCAAGTTGGCATGACTTGAGGGTTCATCACAACAGCTCTGCTGTTGGACCCCCCATGTACCTAAGGTAGAGAGCTTCATGAAAGACATTCGTTGAGGTGTACAATGGGGTCCAACATCTCTGAAAGGGGAGGAAAATGAAGCAAGACTGTCAGAACACACTACTGAACTGTGCTACATTGTAAAACAGGACCTGAGACCACACATGGAGAACTCTGAAGCTAAGCTGACCTTTTAGAATTGAGACCCTTTATAGGAAGAAAAAGCTGGTATTTCACTCAGAAACAGGCTACAGATCTAGGATTCAAGGGGTGGTGGGGGGATCCTCTTTGGACAAAACAACTGGAGATAATTTTTAGAAGTGCTTACAACCAGACACTGGATCCTTCCATGCAGAAGGGAAATTCAGCATCCTGTTCTACAGGTATGGCATAGAATCAAAGAGTTGTCTAAATTTCTAAAACACTACAATCAATTATGAAGAAGAAAGAAATGGCTTGCCTGCCTGAGCTCAATGTACAAAAGAAATCTTTGTTAGAAACTAAAGCTTACCTTGCTGGGGGGAAAAAAGTCATTCTGTTCATAGACTATGTTACACAAAACACCTTTCTGATGATTAAATGTATAGGTCAACTTGATATAGCCATAAGGTGTCTGATGTTTAACAATTGTCTTAGTTACCTTTCTATTGCCCTGAAGAAACAAACACCATGACCAAGGCAACTCGTTAAAGAAAGCATTTAATCGGGGCCTTGCTTACAGTTCAGAGGGCAAAGTCATGACTATTCCAGCAGAAAGTATGGCAGCAGGCAGGCAGCCATGCACTGGAGCAGAAGCTGAGGGCTCACATCTGATTCGCAAGCATAAGACAAACAGAGAGCTAACTGGGAGTGGCATGGGCAATTGAAATCTCAAAGCCCACCCCTAGTGACACACTTCCTAATCCTTCCCAAACTGTTCCAACAATAGGGGACCAAGTATTCAAATGTATGAGCTTATGGGGGCCGTTCTCATTCAAACCTCCACATAAGCATTACTCTGAATGTGTCTAGGTATTTCTGAATGATATTAGAATCTATACACTAAGGAGAGCAGGGTATCTTATCCAGCATCACTGGACATCATCTAATCACTTAAGGCCTCAACAGAATGAAAAGCTAGTCTGTCTCTGCCAGAAGGTCCTCCAGCTTCAACCTCAGTCTTGTACCTTTGCTCTTGGACTAGGCCCTAAGCCAGGAGCTGTCTTGTTTCTGGGGTCTCTGAACTGCTGATGTTAGGATCTTCTCAGCCTATGTAACCATGCAAGTCGATTTCTTAAGATAACAAAATAAATCAACCTTACACATGTGTTTCCCTGGAAAAGCACTCATTCTGTTTATCTAGAGAAGCTTAACTAATACAATTCACTATTGATTTTGTTAGTCATGGTGTTAAATAGCAGTTTCCTTTCGGATTCCATGTATCTAGAAGAACTTTATCAAATATAACCATCTGTTCTTTTAAGAAAGAGAAAATATATCATTGTTGCTTGTTGTATATAGATAGATTTTGGTATTCCCAGATCATTTACTCACTCAGGGGTACCCAAATAAATATTCAGCACTACATGAAATACTCATAGTGATAAAGGCAGGTTCGTCCAAATGTCTCAAAAAATACTGGGAAAAGGATGTACCTCAGTAGTAAAACATTTGCCTCACATGTACAAAGCCACAAGTTCAAATTCAAGCATAGAATGTGTAAAGCATGTGACATTATATAATATATATGTATACTATATATGCACATATTTTCTCTAGGAAGCCTCCTGTAAAAGGCTTAACAAGTGAACAACCCTTGCCTTTTCTGTAATTATCATAAATATGAGGGAACCACAAAGACAAGATTCACAACCTCACAAAAAACTTAAACAGATTTTAGTAATATTTCTTTTTTTTTTCTATGAAAGGGTATTTTTATCATTTTCTTACATAACATCTTGATGAATACACCATTTGCATTTTCTCATCTGGCAAATGAGACAAAAGCAAAATTTCCTCGATGCTTGAAAAATTGAGAGTCGTCACATGTCTTTGGGGGGATCCGGTTTCTTTCGGTGCCTGTGATACTGTCCGTGCGGGTACCAGCGATGCTTTGTGGTGAAGAACACCTTGCTGAGCTGCTCTATCATGGGGCCTTGCTCAAGTTGTTTGCTTTTTTCTTCTAATTTGGTTTTCAGCACTTGTTCATATGTTTCTTCATTATTATGCAAAATGTCTGGTTGAGGGATAGGTCTGGTGTGCTTGTAGGGCATGTCCACAGAACGGTGGTAGCACACTATTGTCCTGCCGTCGGAGGTCAAAGCCAGCTCTACCTTGCAGTTGTAGTCCACTGGAAGAGAAGAATATGTAGACTTATGACAGACACTAGATGAAGCTCCATTTTGGATTGGAAATAAATGTTTCCAGATAGTTCTGTTTGATGTCATCCATTTGACTGCTGATTTCATGATCCTTATCGGATGACTTGAAAAAGATATTGTGAGGAGAGATCGCTTCTAAAATCTGTTTCAAGGCACACAGAATTTCAATCCACAGGCCAGCCATCTTGCCTCAATCAGATTTTAGTAATATTTCTTGACTCTTCTGGTCATACTGAAGGTTTCTCTTGCTGGAAGCATAATATCCTACCTTTGGAAAGAGTTGCTGTATGCTCTGAATTCCCTCTTAGAGATGACATGCTTTAGAGGTCATAAGTTCTTTCTTTGAAATATATGAAATAGAACTTTCATTGGCCATTAGCCTGAAAGTTCTAAAAAGGTAAAATTTATGAATTATATCTTTTTCACACATTATTTTGACAATTCTAAATTTTGGGTATAGTACATGAATGTTTTGATGAACTGTATGCCTTCACCTACACTCACTGATTTTAGCATTTTGCATATATTCCTCATAGCTCTCTCCTTTCTTGCTCTTGAATAATTATATTCATATTTCATATAAATAATGAAATTTTCATAACCAATGATGTACCATTTGAAAGTTGATTACCTACATGATGTCACTTTACTTATAAGTACTTTTATGCTTGCCAACTCTAAGATTGAGAACATGGTCCTACATAAATAATAGTACAGACATCAAATATAGAAAATCCTATAGGATTTAATATATTATAATGTGCAAGTTGTGTTACAATTTCACCAAGTATCCCAAAGCGATCTTTATAGAGATTTGTTTTCTTTTTTTTTTTTTTTTTTTGGTTTTTCGAGATAGGGTTTCTCTGTGTAGCTTTGCGCCTTTCCTGGATCTCACTCTGTAGACTAGGCTGGCCTCGAACTCACAGAGATCCACCTGCCTCTGCCTCTTGAGTGCTGGTATTAAAGGCGTGCACCACCACTGCCCAGCGAGATTTGTTTTCTTGATCCAGAATCTAATCCATGATCACTCACTGCAATTACTTATCATACCACTTAATTCCTCTTCATCTAAAAATATTTCTTACTTTTCTTTGTTTTTACCATGCTCATTATTAAATGGACTCTCCCTCATAATATACATTTTTAATGTTTGGTCACCATTTGTTACATATGTTGCATAAGAATATCACATCACTGATTCAGTCTTCAGAGCATCTTCATCCCAATAGACAGTGGTGTTTGGTGTCGTCTACAAGGCTCCTCCAAGGAGAGGAGAGGAAGGCACAGGAAGAAGGAGTGACTAACATGGTGGATGCTTGAAAAAAACTACATGTAAGCCTATATTATAAAGTTGATATAATATATATTAGATACACATGTGTGTTGATATATTCTATTATAATAATTACATTATACTTTCAGATAAAAGAGTTTAATTATGGTTACCCTACACAGGGAGTGATGCTCCTCCCAGAAGCCTGGAGTTGCCAAATGCAAACCCCAGTTACAGGTGTGGAAATACTTTCTCCTGTGCAGCTAGGAAATGTGACCTATCATCTCTCTTCTTCAAATATTTATTTTACCCCAGTTCTTTATAGAGTATAACAATATTGGGTTATTTCAAAATAGAATCTAGATGTTCTCTGTGTGCATTAGACAAGGGTATAATTGCTCCTAAGTTCACTCAGTGCATAGACTGAGTTTCGATATTTCTTAGGAAATACAGATTTTTCAGGGATGAAAAAGATGGCTCAGCAGTTAAACGTGCATATTGCTCTTGCAGATGACCAGAGTTCAGTTCCCAGCACTCAGATCAGATGGATCACAACCACCTGTAACTCCAGCTCCAAGAGATCTGACAGCCTCTCTAGCCTCAGGCAACTGTAATAATATAAACATACCCTTTACAAACACACATGCATACACAAAATTTTAAAAGAACAACAAAATAATTCTTAATAAAAAATATGGGCTTTGGTATATCTTAAATCACAGAAATGTATAAGTGTAAATGTCTCTGATACTGTGAATTCATGTACCTCTAACTCTACTAACATGATAAGATTCATTTCTAGTTTCTCCAATTCCACATATGTATCTCTATTATCCCACAGAAGCCTGGACCCAAACAATGACCCAAACTCATTTTCTTAACCTTAATATATTATATAATAATATAAAAAAAAACTTTGGAATTTTCATCACTGTGCTATACAAGCAAGAAATTATTTAAAATATTAAAGATTTTCTTTAAAGATATAAAATCAAATCAATGTGTTTACAAGTTATAAATTGTTACTTAAAACCAGAATGGTCTTATTTACAAAAGGATTTAATATGCCTTATCTTGACATTATTGATAATGTAAAATACATTATAAACCCTTCAAAAGTTTACATTCCTTTGCTGGCCAGTTTTGCCTCATATTTTCATCTGTTTGAGTGTTTTCAAGACCTGTGGTCAGATATGAAGTCATACAAAACAAATGTATACTGCATTTCCTAAAGAGATGCCTGTGAACACACCACACCCCTATGATATTCACCAAGTGGTTATATACAAAGAGACACCACTGGGACCCAGCCTTAAAACTAGATTGAACAAACA